>NC_047037.1:121035091-121335091 GCF_011762595.2 Tursiops truncatus
TGTGTGATATTATTTCATTGTACTCATGGATACCTAAGAGCAGTTTTCACATTTATTATGTTGGGATCACCTTAAATACATCTACTTTGTAATAAATCAACCGATGTTTTAACTTCAATTTATATTAAAGGCATCACCAAACATTTGCTGATACACTCAAAGAAAAATAAAAAGAACATACAGTGAATTGCTGAAGAGTCAGAAGTTGTTATGTCAAGGATAAGATTTACATGGATTTTGAAATACTTTTGTTCTGTCAGTTATACATTCAGATATCTGTGGAAATAGCCTTACGTTTAAAATTCACACAGAATTTTTTTTCATTTCACTCATACAATGATCCATTAGGTCATGTTTTTCCATGTGTCTAGACAAAGGAAAAATAAGTTTTTTCTTACCGCAGACAACCACTTGTCTCCACATTCATTTGCATTGCACTGTTTTCAGTCTTTCTAGTGCCCTGTTTGAAAGACCATCCATGGTCATCAGTTTCCAATAGTTGTTAAAATATGATACTCAAAACTGAGTTTAATATTTGTGGGTAAGAGTATCTCTGTCTCTTCCTGTGGCATGGACATTAATCCTTTTAAAGCAACTTTAGTTTTCATTAGCTATTTCATCTACAGTGTCACAATGGAATATTATTCACCATTAAAAAAGAAGCAAATTCTGCAGTATGTGACAACATGGATTAACTTTGAGGACTTTATGCTAAATGAAATAAGCCAGTCGCACAAAGACAAATACCATGTGACTCCACTTATGTGCGGTGTCTATAATAGCCAAATACATAGAATCAAAAATAAAGGAATGGTGGTTCCAGAAGCTGGGGGGGTGGAAGGACATGGGGAGTTACTAATCAAGGACCATAAGGTTTTAGTTCAGCCTGATGAGTTAAGTTCTAGAGATCTGCTGTACAACACTGTACCTATAGTAAACAATACTGTATTGCAGGCTTAAACATTTGTTAAGAGGGTAGATCTCATGTGAAATGTTCTTAAATCGATAAAACGAAAATTTTAAAAAGCTTAATTGCAATGAAATTAATATTTCATTTTAGACTTTGTGTCTAAGTTGTATATGACAAGTGTTTGATAAATAGGAACAATGTCTAAATGATCACACTATTTTGGGACCATGTTAACCTAAGACCCTTTTTATATTTAGAATACAAAAGCCTGTTGTGTGTATTAATGTAGTCTTTATCTTTTACATAGCATTTCTCTTACAAGCCACATTTTATTGACAAGTTAAAAATGTTTTTGCACAGTATCTTCTTTGATTTTACATTAATACACATTCTCAATCTGTAAAATAGTGGTTCTCAATGGGGATGTTTTTCCCCCAGAAGATGTTTGGCAGTGTCTGGAAATATTTTTGGTTTTCAACTGTGCATGAGTGTCGGGGTGCTGCTAGTGTCTGGTGGGTAGAGTCGAAGGATGCTACTAACCTTCCTACACGCACAGCACCACCACCCTCAACAAAGACTTATCCAGTGCAAACTGACAACAGATTCACAGACTCAGAGAACAAATTTATGATTAGCAGTGGAGGAAGGATGAGGGGAGTGATAGATTAGGAGTTTGGGATTGACATGTACACACTGCTATATTTAAAACAGATAACCAACAAGGACATACTGTATAGCACAGAGAACTCTGTTCAATATTCTTTTATAACCTAAATAGGAAAATAATTCGAAAAAGAATAGATACATGTATATGTATAACTGAAACACCTGGCTGTACACCTGAAACTAACACAACATTGTTAATCAGCTATACTCCAATATAAAAAACAAAAAAACTGTTAATAGGGCCAAAGTTGAGAGATTCTGCTCTGGAAGTTAAAAGGTCATAATGTCTGAGCAATTATTTTTATCAATATGCTTGTTCAGATATGAAAATGCCCAACTTTATGGATTCTGCATAATTATAATTAATTATGTGAAATATGCCATTCACATGTCTGAATTAATCCAATTATAGGGTGAGGGTTGTGTTTGTACATGCTTGACATATATTTGTAAATGAATGACTATTGTGTATATGCTAATAGCAGTATATTTATTCCACTGCTATGAAATTTAATATAATTTCTTAAAATAGTGATATTTTGATACATTTCAACTTACCACATTACTGAAAAGCAATAAAATGATCATACCATCAGTGAAAATAATCACCAATAGTCAAACCATTTTAATATCCATTCTAGCATTCAAGGATATGTAAATGTATTATGTTATAAATGCATAATCATATCTGTGTATGCATATCTCTATTTTCTTAGTCTAAATCCTCTAGATTTTGGAACATTTTCTTTAAAAAATTATTTTATTTGAAGCAAAAAATGTCAGTTCATATATGTTGAATTGTTTGTCCCTTTTAATTTTCTATACAGATATTTTAAATATATTCTTAAGCAGACAATTTTAGGCATCGAAAGATTATCAGAAAACAAGAATTTTAAGGCATATAAGAGCAGTAATAATATTAAATACCAATTAAAATTGTCTGTCATGACAAGGTATAAATCTATCACACAATATTAAGCAATGGTAGAAAATGATAAAATTGGGATACTGAAATATGTCTCTTTTTCAATAATCATAGCTTAATTGGGGGAAAAGTAGTGTATATATATGTACATATGTGTATGTATACATGTGTATGTATACATATATATATACACACATATATATATTCTTATTGGGAAGGGTAAGAAGGTTTTTTGCCTGTTTTCTGGCATATTTTAATGTGACAAACTGGAGCATTAGAGCAAGTAGAGAGGAAGAAGTGGGAGCTATAAAATGAATAGGAGCTGAAGGAGAATGCCCATGGTTGGAAGCCAAGTTATCCAGGGCCCTAATAAAGAGATTTTCTTATATGTGCAATATACATGCAACTAGAAGTGCTGGGGGAAAGGTAAGAATCCAAGTGAAGATGGGCCCTAAATTAAGTTTGTATGTATGGGATCCTGTCAGCTGACATTTTTCTCTTCTCTCTAAGGTAAAAAGATGCTGAATGGAAAGGGGGTAAGAATAGTATCAGGTTTGAAAAGATGTGAAGATTCAGAGTAGCTATTCAGAGAAAAGAAGCCAGCTGTAGACATTAGCTAGAAGGCTGCAGAATTCACCTGAATGGTACCAATCTACATAATCTGCAGGCACTTTGATATTTCTATTCTAAAAGAGAGTTAAAGGCCATATTAAATATTAAACAATCTCTTTCAAAGTATTCTCAAAAGTATAGTCTAGATGTCGTTTCAAGTTATTGCTGAGGCTTGAGTTGATTATTAGTTGGCTGATTTTAACAACCACAGCTATAGATACTGAACACATTATTTTTTCTATTGTAAGGCGTGTTTTATTTTTTCCTGTTTTTAAGATAAAGAACAAGACCATTTAGATTTAGATGCATTTTATACTACTAAACTGGATAAGCATTCATGATCCCTTTCTTACCTGAACTGAAGGAGAGAGAGCTTTCTACATTTAAAAAATGAAACTCTCAATAGATAATCTGAATGGAAACATTTAATTAATTCATTCAGTGATGAGTTGGAGTTTAGACAGATGTTACTGCTTATCCTTGAATCACAAATCTATTTTTTGTAACCTATTTATTTTGAAATATGTACTAGGGCAAAATAATATAAATTATATAGTTATTGGGATTCACTAGATGTTTAAAATATAAATTTGGTTGGACATGTGGTTATCCCTTGAAGGTCACCTATTTACAGGGTCTGGACTGCTATTATTGAATTACATTAATTAATCTATTAAATATTCATGAGGAATTTAAAAAATAATCATTATTTAAAGTGTTCTGATGTTATATTTCTATAATATCACAGAAATATGACTAGTAATTTAGTGTGATGATGGTATACATTCTGTATTCAATATTGGAGAGCAGGCACAATAGAGAGGATAGGGTGGAACCAACTTTACAAAATACAGCTTGTCTAGGCACCTTTAATCCAGATAACAGTCCAGCTCTCCTCACTTAAATGATAAAGTATCACTCATATGATTACTTGGGCCTCAGAAGTGCACATGTAAAGTTACAGCATTTAATTTGGAAGAAGATGAGTTTTAAGTGAGGAAACTGTCTTGAAGGAGAGAGAGTTTTTGTTTTATTTTTTAGCTATCTGTACAGATAAGTGTCAGCAAAGATGAAGGAGAGTGGTTGGGGAGACATAGAATTACTTCCATCTGCAAAAAGCTGACTAATGGCAGCATCTCAAAGTATTTTATTTTATTTTTTTGTTATTTTTTCCTACATATACAGAAATGGTCAGCTCCATCCATAACATCATTGTCATAAACATATATTTTAACCACAGTAATGAAATCAGAAAAAAGAACATTTGAATGGTAAATCACAACTTAAACACACTTTCATTATCCCACTACAGTATACACCCAACAAAGAGTCAGCATCTACTAAGTACCATGTCTTAGGCAGTTGGGAATAGCATGCCTGTTCTTTCAGGATTCAAAAACTAGAGAGGAAGCTAAGGGAGATGAATAAATACCTAAATGAGTAGAACATTGTGATGAGTAGGAGCAGAAATTTTATTATTTTTATTTATTTTATTTTATATTTAAATTTATAAATTTATTTTATATATAAATATATATATTAAATAAAGATATATTTATTATATATTTAATCATATGTTAATATATATTAAATTAATAAGTATATTTATATATAATAGATATTTATAAAATATATAAATTTATATATAAATAAATATATAATAAATAAATAAATATAAATATATTTATTATTTATATTTATTTATATATTAATTATTTATATATTTTATTTATCTTATTTTTTTTATGAGGAAACTGAGACTCAGAGGGAGAAGTTAGCTCTACCTAGGTAGTTAGGCTAGTAAAAAGTAGAGCTGGAATTCAAAACTGTTTCCTTTCTGGTTCCATAGCCAGTACCGTTTTAAAGCTTTCATAGTAATTAAATATATTTATGTTTCAACATATTTTACCCACTAAAGTGACATTTATTTTTATGAGCATTAAACAGGTCTACCAATTGAGAAAATTTTTCTTCCAAAGTTCTTTGACAATGATCTGTTTAACTTTTGTGTAATATTAACTTGCAATATCTATAACATTTGTTGTTAATTAAGTTATTTGGAACATTTTCTTGGTTATTTGTTCTGCACATTCCAATTGATGGCCTATCCCAACACTACTATAGATTGATTTGTATCTCTGCAAATTTCATATATTGAAGTCCTAACCACCAGTGCCTCAGGATGTGACCTGATGTGGAGATAAGGTGTTTACAGAGATGATCAGGTTAAAATGAGGTCATTAGGATGGGCCCCAATCCAATATGAATGGTGTCCCTATAAAAAGGGGAAATTTAGAGACAGACTAGCATACAAGGAGAAAGCCATGTGAAGATGAAGGCTTAGATCTGGGGAAGTAGCGGAAGCCAAGGAGTGCCTTGGTTTGGATATAGGTATGGGATATTTGCCCAAATAATTATGTTTTTGTATCAGCCAGGAATAAAGCAAAATTAAATGACATATAGAAAGATAATAACAGGGGTGTGGACCTCCAGGAAGTGATATGTTACCTGAGACCTGAAGGATGCTAGGAGATTCCTGGCAAAGAATTTGGGGGGACAAAAGTCTCAGTAGAAGGAATAGTACTGATGAAGGCCCTGAGTTGTGAAATTTCAGTACCTGCTAGAAATAAAATAAAGACAGTGGGGCTACAGCGTAGTGAACGTGGAGACTATGAGGCTGGAGATCCAGACAGGGATAAGACTGTACTAGCCCCTGAAGGACATGTTAAGAATTGTGACATTAATCCATGTACATAACTTTAATCAGCCTTGAATTCTCAGTCTAAGCATCAGTGTAATAAAAGGAGATCCAGTCCAGCTGTCTTGAAGAACAATGTTAATCTTTATGCTGGGTATTCTGAGAAGATGTGCCTAGGACTTTTATGGAATGTGCTATGCAGAAAGCTTCTTAGATATCTTTTCTCAAAAGTTTCTCAATCGCAGCACTCATTAAGAAGTGCACTTATTTCCTTCTATTGATATATTGATGGAGCCCCCTGCCCTGTTATGGTTTCTTGTCATTTATTTCCTTTTTCTCCAACTGAAGTACCCTGCCACCTATGCACAAGTGGTCACCAGCCATGCTAGTCATTCTAGGAATTACTATAGGTTCTGAACCCTCTGAGATGTGTAGTTTTTCTGTCACTTTGATTGCTTGTTTACTAGAAATTCATACCAACAGTTTCTGGTACTAAAAATCACGCATCATGTTCCTGAGAAATATTATTAATCTCAGGTCTCCAGACATGGTTTTTAACTTATTGGAATTTTGTATAGTGGTGGAACTCTTACTATATTTTCCCATATGTTAACCTAGACATCATATCAGATAAGAACTTGGTCAGTGGAATGCTTGATTACTCTACCGTCACGTCTTTTCTAAGGTCAAGTCTCACTTCCAAATAATAGAAAATTATAGAAATTATATCCCAACAGTACTTCTGTTCCTTGAGTTCTGTTTAGTGGAAATATTAGCTTGAAAACCCCAAGTCCTATGGGCTTCGTTTTTTTCATTTTAATTAAATGAACCCCAGGCTTAAAGAACTCAAGCTTTGTTGTTTCTATTTATATCTGATCTGTGGATCACAAAATCCCACTAAAATAACAACCACCAAAACAACAAATACTTTAAACAACGTCTACAAGTCAAAACATCATAAATTATAAGCATGATGGCATTGCATGAACACTTTTAATTCTCTTCATTTTTGAATAGTTGACTCTGCTTTACAGTGTTTCTACTCATGTAAATACCCTTTGTTATTAAAAATGATGGCTTGGGGCTTCCCTGGTGGCGCAGTGGTTGAGAGTCTGCCTGTCGATGCAGGGGACACGGGTTCGTGCCCTGGTCCGGGAAGATCCCACATGCCGCCGAGGGGCTAGGCCCGTGAGCCATGGCTGCTGAGCCTGCGCGTCTGGAGCCTGTGCTCCGCAACGGGAGAGGCCACAACAGTGAGAGGCCCGCCTAACGCAAAAAAAAAAAAAAAAAAAAAAAAAAATGATGGCTTGAAAGGTTATTCCTTATTCAATATACAGCAGAGTTTCCAGATTCCCAAATCATCGAGGATGGCTATTACTAGGCAATTCAATATTCATACTTTAAAATCTGTTGCGTTCTAATTATTGTTCAGAGTCACGAAAGTGCTTGGTTATTTTTATGGGAATGTGTATGAAGACTAATATATTTATTCTTAGCCATTCCCAAAGTGGTTTATAGATAAGAGTTATATGACAGTAAATTTGAGCAAATTAGACACAAGAGTGTTCTATTTCATTTCAAAGATAATTTTAATTCAGTAACTCTTAGCTAGATTAATCCTACTAATAAAAATTAAGCGCTCCCCAATGCATGGCATGTGTACCAAATGACCTCATTAAATAGGTATATGGACAACAGATGCCTCTATGACCTGCCTCCAGATTTACTGACCAGGGAGTGTGCTTGTTTTAGTGTCTCTATGAAGAGTGGATGAATTTCAAATTAGAGACACAAGGACTATACTTCCTCATGAGACATTTTCTGTGCAGTTTGACAAAATTCAGAATGTTAAACAAGATTCATCTTTTGCTGATGAATTTATCATTTTCTTTATAAGTCAATAAATGTTTGATTTTATAATCAAATTTCAATCTGAGTATATTTTTTTCATTAGGATACACTTTGTTGGCAGTGGGGTTAGTTTTTAAGTTCATGTTTGTAAATATTAGCACACTTTAAAATGACTCCTGATTTGAATTATTCCATATGTAGTACTCATGACTTGGAATGCATTGTTTTCCCATAACATGTATATGTTTTTAAGGTGTCTCAGTCAAACAATTATTTGTTTTTTGATACTGTTATTGTTTCTGCTATCATTATTGGTGGTATAGTTTTCTGTCAGCTAAGAAATAACATAACTGCTAAGCCATTGTTTGACCTTTTGTCATGCTACTCATGGTGCCTCTATGTACAGGAAAATTCAATATAGATATAAGGTAACATTGTAAAATTAATTTTCTAATGGTGTATTTTAGGTTGTTGGCTTTCCTGTTATTCTGAGTCTTTTACTTAAAAATACTTAGGAAATTAGCATGATTTTAGAATCAGTTACATTTTAAACATGTTATATGTATATTCAATTGAAAGCTATAACAAATGTATGAAAAGGAAACTAAAATTTGATGCTAACTGTTTAATGTACTCACAGCATTGTTGGGTGTTCTTAATGCTTCTATGGAAATTCCATACTCCATTATTGATTGAAAGTGCTTATTTGATCTTAGCACTTTGAGAGAAACACAACATAAGTGTAGCATATGTTATAGATACCTTGTCTATTGAGGCTGTTATTTTAATGTTGTCTAAATGTTTCCTTGCTATTGGAAATCTTTAAAAATATGTGCATCCAGTTAAGTAGGTTTATACACATCTCGAATATAAATTATCAAGAAACAAGTTATCTGCATATAAAAGTTATTAGTACATTTTTATATTTATTAAATCAAAAATTATTTAAACATGAAAACTTACTAAGCAGTATGTATTTTACTAGACAATATGCATAAATGTAAAACTTTATCAGATGTAATTATCTTTAAAGCTAGCATGGGAGGGAGAATAGTACTTCAATTAAAAATGCATTACTGAAGCATGCTCTTCTTATAGAAAAAAATAAACTGTTTATAAACTTATATCAAAAGGGAACTGTGTACCATATTTACATATAAAATATGAGAACTAAGTAAATGAATATTATGAGTATAAATTTTACATTATGTTTGTGACATCTATGGACTTTGGAATGATGGGGATTATCTTAAGAATGAGCATTTTCCAATAACATTTCACTCAGTTCTTCTCAGTATGTACAAAAAACTTTAGGAAGACCCAAACCCTGATCTTACTCATAAATTAAAATCCAAAACATTCTGTATACTCCTTTGTATCATAATACCTTTCTGCAGGCCACTTTTCAAACACCGGTAAACCCTTCCTTGTGTAAATCTAACAGAATTTTCCCATTTACATTAATTATATAAAATATCTTAAATTACTTGGAAACAAGAAAAAATGGACTTCTGTAGATTATTTGAAAATATGATCATGATATAGAAGAGACATAATTGAGTGAAATTAATATATATGTAAAATAATTCTATTTTGATAAACACAATCAGTATATGTATTTGTTTTGTTTATGTTTGTATGATAATAGGAATTTGGACTATGTAGCACATCAACTTGTTAATATTAGCTATAGTAAGGTGCTAGGATCATGTATATTGGGGCAGAGGCTGTGGAGTTGTGTTAGGGATATGTAAGGGGACAAATTAATTTCTTGTCTTCAAAATCTAGCTGTATTTGTAAAGCTCACTTTCTCAAAAAAAAAAAATCTTCTAACTGAAGAACTTGGTTTTCATATATATATCATCTTCCTTTAACATTCCAGGATACAATAAGTTTCTACATAATATGTCTACATATATTCAGACCTCCCCCATCATCCTGGTTTAAAAAGAAAAAAGATTCCCAATATGTGTCTTCATTAAATTATAGCAAGATGAAAATATGTATTTCCATTATCCACATACTATGCTTGACTTTCAAGAAGATTAAAATGGGGTAAGCATTTCTCATCAGGAGTTTACATAGTATCAGTATGTAAAGACCTCCCCAAAAATCATTATTTTGTTTCCCTTTGTTCAAGTATATCTATAATTACCTTCCTAAGGGGTCAACAACTATCTGAATTTTAAGGTCAGTGTGAGTAAATTCTACAACCTATCTTAGTAACATGGACTGTTGTGTTGGTAAAATTAACTTTATTTTCCATAATATGGATTAGTAATTGAAGAAAGAGATATCTATTAATTATAATGGTACCTATATAAACACTTAGATAAGTACTGATTCGCTTTGTCATGTTGTTATTCACTTTAAGTAATGCTGAAGATAATGTATAACAGATTTTGTTGATATATTTCAAGAAATATATTTTTTTTTTATTTGGCCTTTAGTTAAATCATGTTTATGGTGTGTTCTGAATATTAGAAAATTTAATGTTTTTATTTATAGGGATATTTTTATTAGAAAACACTAACAATTATAAATCATCACAGACTTGCTTTGGACCAAGAACCTTAATGTTTTTGAGAAAAGTAGGTAGAGAGGGCATGAAAGGAGAAGTTTAGAATTTATAAGATAAAATAATCTCAGGAGGTAAGAATTTGAGTTTGTGACTGCTTGTTCCAAAGTACTTCCTTCTCAAAAAATGAGAGAAAATAATTGATTACTTTAATTTTTAAAAATATATTTAAAATTGACTCTTTATGAAGGTAATCAAGATGACTGCTTTCTGCTATTCAATGAAAGGAGTTAATCAAAACAGAGTGTTTCACAAAAGCACGTAAACACATCCCACTCCAGAGTCCTAAATTATTTGTATGACATAATATGTACTTTAGAGTTTTACTGAATGAAAGAATCATTGATACCACGTGATACCAAGCTAGAGTAGATGTGTGAGAAACATCCACATAAATACATGGGATCTAATTATTTGTTTATTTTCACTTATCAGTTTAAAGTACTTCATCCATAATTGCTAATTTCCTTTCAGCTATTTCAACTAGAAGTAGAACCTATGCTATAAAAATTTAAGGTTAAAAATATTGTAATAGGTATTGGGTACCAAATTTTTTAATACTAACATAGATATGCATATGGGTTGAACTTGTCCTAAAGATAAAGGTGTTGGGAAAGGAAAAAGGGATTGAATGGTTTAGTTATAACTTAAAGCTCAACCTTAGAAAATATTTTGCATATTTGAGATATTTCACTTTGATGTAATGGATATTGATTTGTTACTTTTTCTGCTCAGCGATCAAGGTGCAGTGCATCATGCTTCAATGTTACGATGCAAAGGGGAATAGGTCATGGTTCGCATCATAAAGATTCATAAACCAGAAAAAAAGAATGCATGACCAAATAAAGATTAAATCATTATTTCGTTCCAAAATAATAACTGAAGTCTGTCTTGTAATATTCGTGGTATTGCATTTTTTTATGCAGCGAACCAGTGACTTATTTTTTCGCACTCCATTTTGTATCATTATCTGGATAATGGGTGCTACAAAAATTATTAAAGTTGTTAATATTTTATTTTGTAAAGTAACTTTGTTTTATGTATTTATAAAACATATTCATTTTCACACCACTCATTGTTTTCACTGCTAGTTTAAACAGGTAGCTCATAAAAAGGTTAAAGTACTATCATATTTCCATGGTCAAAAGCCATTGCAAATCACTCCACTAAATATATACTTTGTAATTTCAAAAGGAATGCACTTTTATCTGACTTTTAAAAAAACTGATATCATCAGAAGACATACTTTAAATAAATTGCATATGATTAAAATACAGTTGTAATCATATTTACTATGGAGAATATTCAGAAACTCATTGAAACTCAGGAGAGTTTTTCATGCTCTGAGTGATATGCCCTATGTACTGATGTCACCTGAAGCTAACTGAATTCACTAATTCATCTCTAAAAATAAATTTGGGTGATTTATTACTACTTAATACTGATGGGTCTTTTATTGTGGGCTGTGTCAGATCACTTTCTGGGAGCAAAGAGAATATACATTACATATGAATATAATATGTATTCAACCTTGACAATTATAGAAAAACACTTAAGGTTAAAGATCCTTTAGCTATCAACATTATCTCCTTTCTTAATTTAAACATTTACCCATAGTAATAATTACAAATCCCAAAGAGGTTTTCTTCTCTTCCCCAATGCCAAGAGGATGATTCCTTTCTTAGCCTAGCTATAATATAATGGTACCTCTTTGCCACAGGTAAGATCTAATATCTGGTGATAATTCTGTACTTATGTACCCACTCAAACACTCCTCTGCATATACTTCTTTTCAACAGTGTTTTAAGGAATCCTAGAAATGGAATATAAGAAACAAAATATGGAACTGAATAAATTCCATGTTGCTGCTACTGTTGAGGGAAGGGAAATGATAGGTGATAAAATAAACCCTCCAGGAGTAGAGGTAAGAGGTAAAAAAGAAGAAAAGTCAGATTGAAATTTTTCTTATTTCCAGCCCCTCTCTGTGTCTACCTGAAGAGTTTTCTGATCTTTAAAGGGTCCAGTGACACCTTCTGTAGGGACCTTCTCTGATGACCTAAGGAAGGACCTAAGGACCATTCTCTTTTTTATGGTGTCCTGTACCGTTCTTGTCTTTCTAACGTTGCTGTGAAAACACATTGTCCTGCAGTTACCTTCTTCACATACACTGTAAACTCTGGCAGCTGTGTATGTGTTGCGGAGGTACATGGGTGGTGTGCTTGTGTGTGTGTGTGTGTATTAAGGGACATAAATAGGCTCTTTTGGATGCTAAAAATATCGCAAAATCACAACTGGCAAAGTGAACAGTAGAGTTATTTTCCTGGTACAGGAAAATATGGTGACATTAAATTTCATGGAACCTGGGAAAACTTAAAAAAATCAAATCCCAAACACATTCAAATATCAAATATAAAACAATGAGAGAGAAAAAGAAAAACATGGTTATAAATATTTGTGGAAGAAAAATACCAAAAGTTACTTTATATGTGTTCCTCTAAGTGAAAGTAAAACCAGAAGCTAGGAAGAGCACCTATTGATTTATGAGATACTTATCCAAGCTAAAATAGAATTATTTTACCTCTTTTTATGTATTAGATTGTGGTTACATTTTTAATCTTTTTAGTCTCTGTTAATTTCAGTACCATTTCCCCAAATCCTGAGTTTCAATTGGCTTTAAAAATAGGCACCCTATTGGCAATTCATATCAATAATAATATTGAGCAATAAAATGTCCTGTACTAAGAGCTATGAGAGTATAGAGATTATATATATATATATGTATATAATAAAGTTATAGATAATCCTGGTGAGGATAGGAGATATAAACAAATATAATGTGAAATAACAATGCAAAAACTCTTTCAAGAACTGTCAAAGTGCTATGACATTGAATGGATAAGTAAATATTACAGACAGTAACTACTGAAAGAGTAGTAGTCAACAGTGATATAGGGGTGGGGAGAAGTCAGTGGGATTGAGACTGGTAAAGTGGGGCAAAAGAGTGAGAAAATGTGAGTAATTATGTAGTGAGTAGCTAAAGACTGAATGGAGAAATAGGCAAAATACTTTGGTCTAAAGTTTTGTGATGATAAATATGGTCTTCAAGATGTGCATAAAGAAGCCATTAAATATTTTAAACCTGTTGAACATTCATTATTACTAATTTAAGTTGCATAAAACTTATTGGTATCACATTTACTTTAATATGCTGAGTTTATTTCATTTTAATAAATGTAAAAATATTTTAAAGGTGCTTTTTAGATTTATTTATGACATTTTATTGTGGTAAATATACATAATATAAAATTTACCATTTTAACCATTTTTATGTGTACAGTTCAGCATACTTATTCTTATTATTGTGCAATCATCATCATCATTCATCTCCAGAACTTTTTTCATCTTCCCAAACTGAAATTCTGTACATGTCAAGAAGTAACTCCCAATTCCCTCCTTCCTCCAGCCCCTGGCAACCACCATTGTATTTTCTATCTTTATAAGTTTGACTATTGTATATACCTCATTTAAGTGGAATGATACAATATTTGTCCTTTCTTACTGGCTTATTTCACCTAGTGTAATGTCTTCAAGTTTCATTCATGCTGTAGCATGTATCAGAATTCCCTTCATTTTTAAGAGACTGAGTAATATTTCATTGTATGTATATGCATATTTTGTCTATACACTCATCTGTTGATGGACATGTTTTAAAATTTTATTCATCAAGCTTTCCCTTTTAAATTCTATAAGGTTTTCATTTCTAGCACTGTAAACACTCTGTGAACATTTTCAAGTCATTACATTTTATAGTTGATAATATACTATTCTAAATCCATAACTAAAAGAGAATTGAAAATACTTAGAGATGGCAATATTTAATCAAGTATTTTTTTTCTTTTGCATATTACTTGGAGATGGTCATTTGTAAAGTCATAGGGTGACTATAAAATTTTAAAGTTTATTGACATTGCATTACAACATGTTATGTTCAGTGTATTGTCCCTCAATTATAATGCAATATATCATGCAAAATTGTGGTAAATGTTCTGCAATGACCCAGCATTTCCATAAGACCCTACCCATGTTATCTCATGCACCACAGAAAAGTTGTGTCTCTGATTTTTACTGCACCTGTAGCGTACCCAAGATGAAGTAATTAAGGGGTTCATATTTGGGAGCTTGAAACTCACTCTATACAACCACCTTGTCCAGCCGAGTTCTGGAAATTATAATTCAAAAATTCCCTCACTGCTCTGGCATAATGGAGTAGTGCACCAATTTGTTGGAACCACTACAGATAACCTTCCCCTAGCTTGTCAAGTGCAGGCATTTATAGGTCACTTAATATGATCAGTGAGTCAAATATGTGCCTATATTTCTGGTCTCTGTGATCACAGTGTATGTCAAGCATGTTCATCTCTCTTATTTTGTAGAAGAGGGACTTGAAACTGAGGAGTTAAGTGACTTGCTGAGGGTCAAATACTTTTGTCAGAGCAAGGAATAGAACTAAGATATCCTGATTCTCTAGCCCTAGCCCTTTCTATAATACAGTGTTCTTTGTAGTTTCTAATGTATTATTTTTACTACAAATTTGTTTCCTTAGCCTTGGTTTGATATAATTATAGTTCCATAATTGTGTGCCGAGATTGTCCCTATTAAAACCCCATTTAATACCTTATCTGCTTAGAAAAATGTCCAAGTATGGCATATTCCTGTCCAAAGTATGATATGTAAAGAAATGTAATTAATTATCATCAATGTGATGATATTACAAAAATATGAAATATATAATTTAAGATATTCTGATGTATTTGAAATAAACTTAGTTAAATGGATTTATATAATAAATGATAAATTCAGAGATACTCTGAAGATGTGCTTTAATATTCAGTATCAGGTAGAATGCTGATTTAATCTGCCTTAAGGTTAACATGATTTAATCTTAGAATCCAGATCAGTTGACTGGACTGTTCCAGTGGGTCAGGAGCTGGAATTCATCAGTGGGACAGGATCTGTAGGCAGAGAAGGTGTAAAGCATGAGTTTGCTTCTGGGAAACCTGAACCACGTCTAAGACTAGATGTAGTTCAGCTAAAGCTTGTTATTTTTTGCTTCCTCACTCTGTTTTCCCTGTCCATTTTGATTTTAATAAAATCAGATTAAAGAGATTTCTGTGACAGAAGTGATTCAGGGAAACGACTAAAGAGTCATGCCTGTGTTGATGGTCATGATTTTTTATGTGTGGCTATTACATGTGTGAGACTCAGTTTGCTTTTTAACAATTGCTAACAGAGCCATATTCTCTTACCTGAGCCAGGCCTTGGTGCCTGCACTGGATACAGATTCATCGGATGCTGAGATGGACTCATATGTAACTAAGAGGTCAATTTCAGAAATGTTTGTTGAGATGGATAAAACCAGTATGTACTGGTGGACACAGTAGCTGATATGTAGTATCCAGTTAACATAAGTGGATACTCCACAGGATTACATGGATAGGTTTAAAGCCTCGGAGACACACCCATTCGGTATTACCTGTGATGACAAGAAAGTGATAAAAGCAAGAACTTATTCAAAGACAGCACTGTTAATTCATAATCAGTTCAGAGTGTGGTACTTTTGTATCTACCTGTGTTTCTTAATGCCTAGATGAAATCAGGGACTTACAGATAAGCCTGGCTTTGCTGCAGGGTAGAGAGGTTTTAGTAGATATTCATGGCAGTTCCTTGAATCTTCAGCATTCTGTTCAAGTAAGCCTCTACTTTGTCCCAAAGTCACAATACCTGGTGTAATTGCTCATGTCTTTTATTGAAGTAGTAAACCTTTAAAGCCCATTTGAACATGACTCAATACAGAAATATAAAATGAGAGAAACTTAGTTTTAAAAATGTGAAAACCCTCTGTAAAGAGAAACTGAGAAACTTTTGTTTGAAAAAGTGAAAAACTTTATTGTTTATGATGGTGTAGTTTAAGAATATGATCATGAAGATCAGCATTTTCAAAAGAAGTTCGATAAAAGTATAATTTGTATTACGAGGGGAAATGAACTGAAAACATTCTTCTCTAGTGCTTCTATGGAAGTTTTTAAAAGCTGACTATGCATTTAATGCAGCATATAATGAAATGTGGACCCTTATAATTTACTAAAAAAAATTAACTTAAACAAAAAGAATGTCTTTGGTGTCTGTTCTGATCTCTTTGAATGCTTTGCTAAGTAATTATTTCAGGCTTATACTTGCAAAAAATTGTTAGAAAATTAGAGTAGTTTAAGTTTTTTTTACTGTTTTCCTTTGTGCACATTTTGCTTTGTCTAGTTTTTGCTTTTAAAGATCTTTATAGCTCTGTCAGTTAAGTTTGAGACTTGTCATTCTCTCTTCCTTCCTTTGTTTCATCCCTAACTATCATTTGTTTTAAAACTGGGTCAGTCTACTTTGATTTCATTTCCTTCCTTTCTGAAGGAAGGTTATTGGTTCCAAAAGAAAGAAGCTCCCTGACATTCAATCTTACATATGATTCACAAATACAGTTTGCAGAGTCCTCACAGCAAAGTATATGTGTATGAAAAACTGTATAGGTTTCTGCTTGGTTATTTTTTTTTTTTTTTTTTTGCCCAGTGAAAAACAACATAATTCTGCTCAAACTAGCCCTTTTTCTTGGAGCAAAATGAGGAGAGTCCCTCCCGTAAGGCACAAACCCTTTCTGAGCTTTCCTCCTTCATCTGGCCAGGGCCGGTCAGAGAATTGAAGGAGGAGTCTTTTTTTGCAGAGTGAGTACATTGACATAGAATGTGAGGTGACTGCAACCTTGGTCAAATTGCTGAAGCTGATTTCTTTCCATTATCAGAGATCGTATATCAGAGAAAAGGAGGCAGTATGTTGAGTAGAGATCAGAAAAATAAGATGTTGAATCATTTTCCACATTATATAAGGTCTGTGATTTGGAGAAAGTTACTCAAATTCTCTTAGTTTCAGATTTTTATTTAGGAAAAAGGGGGATAACACTTATTTCTGAAGACAACTTATGACAAGATATTTTAGATGAAGTGCTAGTCATTGATTAGTGATTCCATCATTTGCAACCCAAGTGATAATTATTTAAGGTAGATTACATGTAACATCAGAGTTGACTTAATGTTTTACTTCATCCCAATATCTCCACAATAGATGACTTAAACCTAAAAAAAAAAAGAAAACATTCCCGAGCTCCTTTCTCAATTTCATGTTAATGAGGCTCTAGGTATAAATGATCATGCCTACATGTAATCAATACCCTAAAAAGTAACCCAGCACCTTTATCTTCATATTTAAAATGCAACTTTTATAAGTAAAAACTAAAGAGAAGTACGGAATAAAAATTCTATTTCTCCTATAAGAGGAAATAAAATAGTTTGAACACATAAAAGAAGCAGTAACTCGAAATGTTAAGATGAATTTGAGATGAATTTTTACTGATACCATTGCAAAAGAGTTTCAGGTGTATTTTAAGTAGTTTTTAATAAACAGACTATAGGTAAATATTTTATGGCACAGTTCTGTTCATTTACTGGCACACCATTTTACTCATTTATGTGATTTAGGGAGAAAGTTGACATACGACTTTCATGGGCCAAGTTGTACCTAACCCTTTAAAAGAAGGTATTGATGAATCATGAAAGTGAATTTTGAAGGTAACTTCATTTACAGAATCCCGTAATCAAATTTTGGTTTTAAGTTAACAGGAATGGTAGCAGAATTATCTCATAATTTAGTAAAATTGAAGTTGGTACAATTCAAACTCGTAACACACTATAAATATGGCTTAATTTTAAGTAAAATATGTTATTTCATATTTAAGGAGAGTGGATTTGCTTTTGTTCCATGTTAACAGATAACAAAATAGAAGCATTTAGAATTATTACCTCTAGGTTAGACCCAACTTTCTCACTACGGAAAAATATATATTTGAGTGCTTGTGTGTGAATTTGAGGCTTGGTTATATAGGTATTTTTATCCTGTAATAGCTACAATGGTTAAATGAAGTTCATTATATTAATTATTTTGTCACCCTGTTTTTTTCTAAATATGGACAAGGGAGAGGAAGAGTCTGAAATTAACAAACAACTCACTGATCATTAGTGATTTTTCTTTGATTGTAGAGTGAAACAAAGCTGTTATATCAAGATGTAAAAACGGTACTTCTTTTGGATCAAACTACAAATAACTCATTACTCTGACTTCTTGTTTCATTTTAGAGGTAATTTTCACTTTCCTCTTTGTTAACAGAAAATTTCATTTATTCATTAGACTTTTAGCAAGCCACTAACATGAGTGACAAATTGTGACAGTACTTATGGATGTTTTACAGATAGAAATACATCTTTGACTTCAAGTAATTTATATTAAGAGGGGAAATAAGACTATAAAAAACTGATGCTATCAGGATTGCTTATGATGAGCATTTTTAAGAGAATAAACCAAATACTGCAATGATTGGTGAGAAAATGACTATCTTATCAATTTTGCTTTGGTTTGCTTTGATCTTTTGTCCTATGAGTTCTCTATTCACTGCACTCTTTTCTCATCCAGGCCATCATCATCCTTTATTAACAGGTAACTGTTATTACAGTTACCTTTACATAACCTTTATTTCTATCCCCTATTGATGTAGTCTATCTCCTACACTCTCAGTGGAATATTTTCTTAAGGACTCATGTGCTTAAAAATATTGATGGCTCCCCACCTCTTTGACATGAAGACTATGCTCCTTGACTTTCCACAGGTGTTCCTTCACCATCTGGGCACACTGTGTCACATTTTTCAAACATTCAGTGCTATTCACTGTTCCGCAAATAAGACATCCCGTTTCTAACTTCATCCACTTTCTCTTCCTTGTGTGTAGGATACCCTGCCCTTACTGCCCCTGCCTGGAAAAATAATGCTTATCTCTAAAGATGGCACTAAAATTTCACCTCACACTTCCTAAGCCAGAATTGATAACATCATTATAAAATATTGATTCATATTCTTCACAATTATTACTTTTTGAATTATTTTGGAGTCATTTAGGTAATTTTCTATCCTTATCACTATTTGTGAGCTCCTGGAATGCAAAGTGTATTATTACTACTTTTTTGTTAAGCTTTATTGGAGTATAATTGCTTTACAATGATGTATTAGTTTCTGCTTTATAACAAAGTATATCAGTTATACGTATACATATGTTCCCATATCTCTTCCCTCTTGCATCTCCCTCCCTCCCACCCTCCCTATCCCACCCCTCTAGGTGGTCACAAAGCACGGAGCTGATCTCCCTGTGCTATGCGGCTGCTTCCCACTAGCTATCTACCTTACATTTGGTAGTGTATATATGTCCATGCCACTCTCTCACTTTGTCACAGCTTACCCTTCCCCCTCCCCATATCCTCAAGTCCATTCTCTAGTAGGTCTGTGTCTTTATTCCTGTCTTATGCCTAGATTCTTCATGACATTTTTTTTTCTTAAATTCCATATATACGTGTTAGCATACAGTATTTGACTTTCTCTTTCTGACTTACTTCGCTCTGTATGACAGACTCTAGGTCCATCCACCTTATTACAAATAGCTCAATTTCATTTCTTTTTATGGCTGAGTAATATTCCATTGTATATATGTGCCACATCTTCTTTATCCATTCATTTGATAATGGACACTTAGGTTGTTTCCATGTCCTGGCTATTGTAAATGGAGCTGCAATAAACATTTTGGTACATGACTCTTTTTGAATTATGGTTTTCTCAGGGTATATGCCCAATAGTGGGATTGCTGGGTCATATGGCAGTCCTATTTGTAGTTTTTTAAGGAACCTCCATACTGTTCTCCATAGTGGCTGTACCAATTCACATTCCCACCAGCAGTGCAAGAGTGTTCCCTTTTCTCCACACACTCTCCAGTATTTATTGTTTCTAGATTTTTTGATGATGGCCATTCTGACCAGTGTGAGATGATATCTCATTGTAGTTTTGATTTGCATTTCTCTAATGATTAATGATGTTGAGCATTCTTTCATGTGTGTGTTGCCAGTCTGTATATCTTCTTTGGAGAAATGTCTATTTAGATCTTCTGCCCATTTTTGGACTGTGTTGTTTGCTTTTTATTATTGAGCTGCATGAGCTGCTTGTAAATTTTGGAGATTAATCCTTTGTCAGTTGCTTCATTTGCAAATATTTTCTCCCATTCTGTGGGTTGTCTTTTCGTCTTGTTTATGGTTTCCTTTGCTGTGCAAAAGCTTTGAAGTTTCATTAGATCCCATTTGTTTATTTTTGTTTTTATTTCCATTTCTCTAGGAGGTGGGTCAAAAAGGATCTTGCTGTAATTTATGTCACAGAGTGTTCTGCCTATGTTTTCCTCTAAGAGTTTGATAGTTTCTGGCCTTACATTTAGGTCTCTAATCCATTTTGAGCTTATTTTTTGTATGGTGTTAGGGAGTAATCTCATTTTTTTTTTTTTTTTTTGCGGTATGCAGGCCTCTCACTGTTGTGGCCTCTCCTGTAGCGGAGCACAGGCTCCGGATGCACAGGCTCAGTGGCCATGGCTCACGGGCCCAGCCGCTCCGCGGCATGTGGGATCTTCCCAGACCGGGACACGAACCTGTGTCCCCTGCACCGGCAAGCGGACTCTCAACCACTGCACCACCAGGGAAGCCCTAATCTCATACTTTTACATGTACCTGTCCAGTTTTCCCAGCACCACTTATTGAAGAGTCTGTCCTTTCTCCACTGTACATTCCTACCTCCTTTATCAAAGATAAGGTGACCATATGTGCATGGGTTTATCTCTGGGCTTTCTATCCTGTTCCATTAATCTATATTTCTGTTTTAGTGACAGTACCATACTGTCTTGATTACTATAGCTTTCTAGTATAGTCTGAAGTCAGGGAGCCTGATTCCTCCAGCTCCATTTTTCGTTCTCAAGATTGCTTTGGCTATTCGGGGTCTTTTGTGTTTCCGTACAAATTGCGAGATATTTTGTTCTAGTTCTGTGAAAAATGCCAGTGGTAGTTTGATAGAGATTGCATTGAATCTATAGATTGCTTTGGGTAGTAAAGTCATTTTCACAATGTTGATTCTTCCAATCCAAGAACATGGTATATCTCTCCATCTCTTTGTATCATCTTTAATTTCTTTCATCAGTGTCTTATAATTCTCTGCATACAGTTCTTTTGTATCCTTAGGTAGGTTTATTCCTAGATATTTTATTCTTTATGTCGCAATGGTAAATGGGAGTGTTTTCTTGATTTCACTTTCAGATTTTTTATCATTAGAGTATAGGAATGTCAGAGAATTCTGTGCATTAATTTTGTGTCCTGCTACTTTACCAGATTCATTGATTAACTCTAGTAGTTTTCTGGTAGCATCTTTAGGATTCTCTAGGTATACTATCATGTCATCTGCAAACAGTGACAGCTTTACTTCTTCTTTTCCGATTTGGATTCTTTTCATTTCCTTTTCTTCTCTGATTGCTGTGGCTAAAACTTCCAAAACTATGTTGAATAGGAGTGGTGAGAGTGGGCAACCTTTTCTTGTTCCTGATCTTAGTGGAAATGGTTTCAGTTTTCAACCATTGAGGATGATGTGGCTGTGGGTTTGTCATATATGGCCTTTATTATGTTGAGGATAGTTCCCCTTATGCCTACTTTCTGGAGGGTTTTTTATCATAAATGGGTGTTGAATTTTGTCAAAAGCTTTCTGTGCATCTATTGAGATGACCATATGGTTTTTCTCCTTCAATTTGTGAATATGGCGTATCACATTGATCGATTTGCGTATATTGAGGAACCTTTGCATTCCTGGAATAAACCCCATTTGATCATGGTTTATGATCCTCTTAATGTGCTGTTGGATTCTGTTTGCTAGTATTTTGTTGAGGATTTTTGCATCTATGTTCATCAGTGATATTGGCCTGTAGTTTTCTTTCTTTGTGACATCCTTGTCTGGTTTTGGTATCAGGGTGATGTTGGCCTCATAGAATGAGTTTGGAATTGTTCCTCCCTCTGCTATATTCTGGAAGAGTTTGAGAAGGATAGGTGTTAGCTCTTCTCTAAATATTTGATAGAAATCGCCTGTGAAGCAATCTGGTCCCGGGCTTTAGTTTGTTGGAAGATTTTTAATCACAGCTTCAATTTCAGTGCTTGTGATTGATCTGTTCGTATTTTTTTTTTTCTTCCTGATTCAGTCTTGGCAGGTTGTGCATTTCTAAGAATTTGTCCACTTCTTCCAGGTTGTCCATTTTATTGGCATAGAGTTGCTTGTTGTAATCTCTCATGATCTTTTGTATTTCTGCAGTGTCATTTGTTACTTCTCCTTTTTCATTTCTAATTCTATTGATTTGAGTCTTCTCCCTTTTTTTCTTGATGAGTCTGGCTAATGGTTTATCAATTTTGTTTATCTTCTCAAAGAACCAGCTTTTAGTTTTATTGATTTTTGCTATCATTTCCTTCATTTCTTTTTCATTTACTTGTGATCTGATCTTTATGATTTCTTTCCTTCTGCTAACTTTGGGCTTTTTTTGTTCTTCTTTCTCTAATTGCTTTAGGTGCAAGGTTAAGTTGTTTATTTGAGATGTTTCCTGTTTCTTAAGGTAGGATTGTATTGCTATAAACTTCCCTGTTAGAACTGCTTTTGCTGCATCCCATAGGTTTTGGGTCGTCGTGTCTCCATTGTCACTTGTTTCTAGGTATTTTTTGATTTCCTCTTTGATTTCTTCAGTGATGACTTCATTATTAAGTAGTGTATTGTTTAGCCTCCATGTGTTTATATTTTTTACAGATCTTTTCCTGTAACTGATATCTAGTGTCATAGCGTTGTGGTCACAAAAGATATTTGATACAATTTCAATTTTCTTAAATTTACCAAGGCTTGATTTGTGACCCAAAATATGATCTATCCTGGAGAATGATCCACGAGCACTTGAGAAAAATGTGTATTCTGTTGTTTTTGGATGGAATGTCCTATAAATATCAATTAAGTCCATCTTGTTTAATGTATCATTTAAAGCTTGTGTTTCCTTATTTATTTTCATTTTGGATGATCTGTCCATTGGTGAAAGTGGGGTGTTAAAGTCCCCTACTATGATTGTGTTACTGTCAATTTCCCCTTTATGGCTGTTAGTATTTGCCATATGTATTGAGGTGCTCCTATGTTGGGTGCATAAATTTTTACAATTGTTATATCTTCTTCTTGGATCGATCCCTTGATCATTATGTAGTGTCCTTCTTTGTCTCTTCTAATAGTCTTTATTTTAAAGTCGATTTTGTCAGGTATGAGAATTGCTACTCCAGCTTTCTTTTGATTTCCGTTTGCAGGGAATATCTTTTTCCATCCCCTCACTTTCAGTCTGTATGTGTCCCTAGGTCTGAAGTGGGTCTTTTGTAGACAGCATATATATATATATGGGTCTTGTTTTTGTATCCATTCAGCCCATCTGTGTCTTTTGGTGGTAGCATTCAGTCCATTTACATTTAAGGTAATTATCGATATGTATGTTCCTATTCCCATTTTCTTAATTGTTTTGGGTTTGTTATTGTTGGTCTTTTCTTTCTCTTGTGTTTCTTGCCTAGAGAAGATCCTTTAGCATTTGTTGTAAAGCTGGTTTGGTGGTGCTGAACTCTCTCAGCTTTTGCTTGTCTGTAAAGGTTTTAATTTCTCCATCAAATCTGAATGAGATCCTTGCTGGGTAGAGTAATCTTGGTTGTAGCTTTTTCTCCTTCATTGCTTTAAATATGTCCTGCCAGTCCCTTCTGGCTTGCAGAGTTTCTGCTGGAAGATCAGCTGTTAACCTTATGCGGATTCCCTTGTGTATTATTTATTGTTTTTCCCTTGCTGCTTTAATATGTTTTCTTTGTATTTAATTTTTGACAGTTTGATTAATATGTGTCTTGGTGTGTTTCTCCTTAGGTTTATCCTGTATGGGACTCTATGTGCTTCCTGGACTTAATTAACTATTTCCTTTCCCATATTAGGGAAGTTTTCAACTATAATCTCTTCAAATATTTTCTCAGTCCCTTTCTTTTTCTCTTCTTCTTCTGGAACCCCTATAATTTGAATATTGGTGCATTTAATGTTGTCCCAGATGTCTCTGAGACTGTCCTCAGTTCTTTTCATTCCTTTTTTCTCTATTCTGCTCTGCAGTACTTATTTCCACTATTTTGTCTTCCAGGTCACTTATCCGTTCTTCTGCCTCAGTTATTCTGCTATTGATCCCTTCTAGAGTATTTTTAATTTCATTTATTGTGTTGCTCATCATTGCTTGTTTCCTCTTTAGTTCTTCTAGGTCCTTGTTAAATGTTTCTTGCATTTTCTCTATTCTATTTCCAAGATTTTGGATCATCTTTACTATCATTACTCTGAATTCTTTTTCAGGTTGACTGCCTATTTCCTCTTCATTTGTAAGATGTATTATTTTTTAAGAATTCCCCATGTTTTACACCTGTTGGAGATCAAAAAAAAAAGACTTGTTGTTGGTAATAAGGAATATAGTGCTATATGGATTCAGCCTACTTTGTATTGAAAAATAGATCACAATTTCTGACTTTCAAAAATAAAATGTGGATCATCATTGGACCATTGACATGGGCACTTAAATGTCATGTTTCACAGAATATTTCATCTTGGTACCTTGATGGTAATTAAATTTAATTTGAAAAGTAGCTAGCTCACTAAAAATTAGGTTTTATTAAAGGCTTTGTTAAAAGTGATATTAAATATTATTACCACTCTTGCTGTTATTACCACTGCTATTACACCTAATGATACTACAACTAATAATAGCTAAAGTGCTTTATATTTGCCATGCACTGCAGAGAGTACTTTTGGATCTTATCTGAGGCTTTGGTGTCAACTGAAGGCTTTACTGGACTGATTTGTTATGTTCATCTTTATGTCACATGTGTCATTGTAATAGAACTTCAGTTTTTCCTTTCTCTCCTCTATGTTTCAGTTGTACTAGATGCCTTAGATTTTCACAAATTCACCTTGTTTCTTCAAAGGTCTTTGAGCTTTTGCACCTCTGCTGCCACTTCCTGAAAACCCCTTCCACTTTTTCTGGACTTGTATCTAGTTTCAGGATTGAAGAGAAATATCTAAACATAATGTAGAAATCTCCCTAGCCTCTTCTGAATATCCGAATTGGAGGGCTACCGTTTGCTGCTTTAGAAGTGTTTTCCTTCTACCAAGCCATTGATCAAAACAAAATATCTGCTAATTTGTCACTCTTATGGCTTGTTCAATCGTTGAGGTCAAGAATCTCCATTATAACTAGTAGTAGTGAGAGTAGCAGTACTAACAGTAGTAGCATTTGTATTCCCAACTTATTAGTATAGCAGTTGGAACTCAATGCATGCCTGATATTTGAATGGATAAATGAGTGAATGAATGAATGAATGAAATAGTACCTTTGTGGTAATTATTATCTCCATTTAATAGAAGAGAAAACTGAGGTTCAGATAAAGTATTTCTTCACAGACATTTAAGCTGAGCTTGTAATCTAGGTCCCAGTGAACACTAAAATCCATCTTCCTTTTATTTAGTTGAAATTTTAGTTGAAATAATTGTCGATTCACACGTTATATTAGTGAGAGTTTTCCAGAGAAACAAAACCAATAGAAGATGTATGGCTGGATAGATAGATAGATAGATAGATAGATAGATAGATAGGTAGGTAGATAGATAGATACAGATAGATATATCTAGGAAGAGATTTATTGTAAGGTATTGGCTCACATGGTTATGAGGCTAAGTTCCATGATCTGGGTACTGCCAACTGGAGACACAGGAGACCAGGTTGTACTGTTTGAAGCCCCGAGAGCTGGGGAGCAGATGGTGTAGATTCTAGTCCAAGTTGAAGGCCTAAGCCCAGGAACCCTGAAGGCAGAAGGAGATTGATGTCACAGCTGAAACAGTAGGGCAGAGAGTGAATCCAACCTTTCTTTGTCCTCTTCTATCAGCCTCTCAAAGGATTGGGTGGTGCCCACCCACATATAGTTGGCACTCAATAATATTTGTCTAAATGAATAAATAAATTACTTTTTGTATTTAAAATTAAAGAGCTCTATGCTCTGGGCTTATGGTGAAAATAGTACCTTTTCCTGTTTGATAATCATCACTCATGTAAATAAAATATTTTTATATTGAGTTACAATAGTTGGTCATTGTGCTGGTATGATTTTTACAGGTACTAGATAAATCTATGCACCCTTCATATTTCTACTTCCACTTCTCAGCTACTGTCTTCTATCAATGGTTAAAGTTCTTCCATTATAATAGGTTCTGAAAGCCTAAAATTGAATTTCTTTATTAAAAATATATTTATTTTGTTAAAACCTATAAAATACATGCAATATTATTATTTTGTTTTATTTTATTTTTTGTTATTAATCATTATGCCTGTTCTAGCTGGAGGTCTTTTATTTACAAGGAATGGAGAGTCTCTTAAATTAACTTCATGCAAAAAGGGGTTTCTTGAAAGAAGGCCTGTGGTCAGCAACCTGAGTAGGAGAGCTTACTATCTGGACACTTTCAGGACTGGGCACTCTCTCCTCTCCACCCTCTCGGTCATGGAATTTCTCCCTTTGCACATCTGCTCTGGTTCTCTCTCCACTGGCTGGATTCCTCAGCTTACATTGACCTCTCGTGTGCCAGTTCCAGCCCAGACTCTATCTCATGTCCATTTTGCTTGATTTCCCCCACTTGCAGCTGGGCTTATAAGCCTCAGGCTGCTGGCCAATCACTAGATGGGCTCTTTTCTCATCAAATTTTCACCACTAGTTTAGCTGTCATGGCGGGAGAGTTGGCGTTCTGTGATGAAGAACACAGGTTTGCATTTTCTGCTAGGGTATGGATGAAGATACTTTTCTGAAGATAGGATTGTAGGCACCTGAAGGCAGTTCTGAGGACCCCTGGTACAATGAATAAAGGTTAGTTTCTAGTTTTTATTGCCATTTTCTTGTAGGTTAGTATCAGCTCATTGCTATAAATCTGCTAGCAGATCTGTTATTCAATATATACAGTTTATTTTAGAAATTCATAGAAGGAAATTAATTCATCATACAGTTTATGAAAACTATATAAAATGAATCCTTCAGATTTAATTTAATGTACCTAGATTTATTTAAAGGAAAATATTAAGTGGGTTTTAATATTCATTTACAGGATGACCTTCTTATAGGAGTACTTTGAAGCCTTTCTTATATGACCCAAAGATAAAAATGTGAGGACACATTCTTTAAATGAGATAGAATGTTGTTTGAAATCAATCAACACATTTACTGTAAATGAGATAAAAAGTGAGCAAAGGTATGGACATTGAAATGACACCTAGTATTACTGATATTGAAATATCAGAGAATGCTTTTCCATGACAATGGCATATGAAAGAGAATCTCAAAACAGAATAGAAGAGGACTTTGGTGATACACAGGAAAAACAAAAGAAAGAAAAAATTGCCAAAGTATGTTTTCTCTTTGGATTCAAAAGCTCATTTTGCAGATATGAAGGTCTATTTATAAACCAGGAGATAAATACAATTACCCACTTTACATTCTACTTGTAAGAAAATGTGTAGTTGGCAGAATTGCATGCACAGAGTAGACAGCTGTTGAAAATATATGCTATAGCTTATAAGGTCAGAGCAGGTTTATCTCATCTTCCTGCACCAATTTCATTTGTGTGTAATACCAGGCATGGGTACATAATGTTGATTTTGAGATGCTTTAAGGATCGGGACCATCAAAGAGCAATGAGGGTGCTTCAGTATAGCAAAATGTCATTACCTCAGGAACCACAAAATTAGACCTTTTGAAAGATTTTCAATAATAAGATGTGTAGCAGTGATTGTGGCGGTGCTTACATGTGAGTCTTCAATAAAATGGACAGTAAATTTAACTAGAATATGTGAACAGAGCAGTTTTAAAGTTTTAAAACTTTACAGTTTATTCTTCAACATTTTCCCAGTTCAAATGTGTACATGAGCGTGTATCATTTTCTTCCTATATTTAATACTTGCAATTGAATTCAGTGTTATGTCTTATGGTTTTTTTCAAATTAAATTAATTGTTTTCAAATACTAAAGTCAATCCATCCTTTTAATAATGACATTTATCATTTTGTGGACATACCTGACATTATAACTATCTTCCCTGAAAGATGACAGGAATTACATGAGAATTTAGTGTCTCTAAGATTTAGGTTATTCATTGTTGTTGTTTTTCTCCATAAATCTTTTGATGATGATTGCTCACATTAGAAGGGAAATTGCAGGTTTGAAAAGAATCAAAGCATACTTTCCATATTCCGTTGAGGTATGCTGGATAGATTTCATTTGCCCTTTCAGATCCCCTTTACCCTCCTCTGTACTCTGTCTTTGTCCCAGAAACTGACATGTATTTTAGTCAGTTGGGATGGGCCAGCGAGAAACTGTCAAGAGACTGAAGAGAGGGAGGTCTGATTATTCATTGCCCTGACTTCCTCCTTAAGACTATGTCCTGCCCTAATGCCACTGTTTCCCTAACTGCACCCCGTAACCTCTCCTTCCATTGGTCCCTCGTTCCAGCTGATGAAAACAGTTCCTCTGTTGCTTGTGCTGGTCCCTGAACTCTCCTTTATGGTCCCCCTATACCTCACCCACAACTTTGTAATTAGTCTCTTTGTAAATAAGGTGTTATCTTAATTTGAGTATACCATCTGTATCCTGTGGGGACCATGGGGAGTTACAGATTCTGCATCGTGCGGAAAGGACTGGGAATCTAGTGAGACAGGAAATGGTGAGATTATTGCATAAGTACTAAGAATGCATCCCATTTGGATTCTGGCCTTAGCATTCAGAGGAGAGTCTTCCATTTAGCTTTGGTTTTTGTTGTTTTGGAGGGTCAAAATGATGAAGGTCTGCTTTGGCACCATTTTTGGCAAATCTGATCTTGTGTGTGATTAATAATTGTATGATCACATAGGATTCAATCTAACTAAGATTATTATATCAGGAATTAGTCATGTCATTGAATTTATTCTTACTATCTGAATATCACCTTTCAAATTTATGTAATCTCTCTAAATTAATCTTGAAATAAATATCTCCTTTGTTTTGTATGTTATAATTCTCTAAACTGATGTGGAACTGTAATTGTATTATAGCAAGAATATGACACTATATTAAATAACAATAAAGTGCTTTTAAATTATGTATGAAATTAATAGCTTTCAATAGTTAAATATGATCCGGATTAGCAATCAATACAAATATTAAGAAAGTGCATTACCCAGATCATTTTAGAAAGAGCTTTACATCCCTTTCAAGCCTAGCAACTGTCAATACAATTTTAAATAATTTAAAGCAAAATAATAGATATTAGATTATGCCAAAATTATGTTTCATATTGAATTGTTTAATCTATTGTTATCCATGATATTCAATGAAATACTCTTCAAAGATTATTCTTTGAATACAGACTTACTTTTTGTAAAGAAAAAGAAAAAAAATTGTGTCAGAATTCTTCACATTTTGAGAATAAATTAAAAACAGAATGTCTGTGTTGTTACCTCAAACTTTCATATGGGAAGAAAACTCTTGAATCAAACACAACAACCCCTATGATCAGTCACGTTGCATACAGACAAATTTTGGTAGTCTTATATACCAGAGGTTTATTTTCTGATGAATTTTTCTTCAGTGTCAGCTCTGGGGAGATTTTCTCTGAGAGTTAATTGATGTACGACACTGTGTGAGTTTAAGGTGTACAACATGTTGATTTGATACATTTATAAATTGCAATGTGATTATAACTGTCCTGTTGCTAATACCTCTAGCATGTTGTAGAATTTCTTTTTTTTGTGGTGAGAACAGTTAAGGTCTAGTCTCTTGGAAACTATGAAGTTTATAATACAGTATTGTTGACTCTAATCACGATGCTGTGCATTCGATCTCCAGGACTTACTTATGATTTTAACAATCAGTGTTTGACAAAACTGTTTACTGAGCACATCCATTCACAGCCAGAGACATTCATAGGTAGTGGTTTCTAGGCTTCAGTGATCATAGGTTTATAATTGGGTAGCTAGCCATATTATTATAATCTTTTTTGAGTTTCTTGCTTTTCAACAAAAACTAGCCATTGGAAACTTTTCACTCAATACAAGGATTTTAGAACTAGAGAAAGTATGCTTCGCCAGAAAATATAATCTTTATTTAAAAATATAATTTTAAAAATTACCCAAATAGAAGTATTTGGGAACAATTACTGTTAATAAAGAAACCTACCTTTTATAATAATTTTGTTTTCTAAAAAACTTGAAAATATAATTTAAAAAATTACCCGATAGAAGTATTTGGGAACAATTACTGTTAATAAAGAAACCTACCTTTTATAATAATTTTGTTTTCTAAAAAACTTTCCCCAATAGAATTTTGCTATTCTCAAATGTACAATGCAATTTAGAGTATAACGGCTTATTTTGGCCAGAAAACTTCTATTAGCTTTCTTCTCTCCCTAAAGTATCTATCCCATCTGCTGGCTATTAGTGACAATCAAACCCACAGTAAAGAATCACGTTAAAAACCACCATTTTTTTTCTGTTAGTCCCTGAGATGCTCTCAGTACAGATATTAATGTAGCAAGGCTGAATATTTCTGTGAACATCAATTTCTAACTGAAGCTAGATGTCTGTTCCAGAACGAATTTGTTTGAAACTGGGGTTTGAGCATGGGTGTCCATGACATCTAAAACACCTGTTCTCTGCTTTCTCATCTTTCTTCTCTATCTTTATGTCTTTTAGTTACTGTGCCCCTATCCCATCCATCCTCCACTGAGACCTGTCGCTGCTTTTCATTGCATAGTGTATTTAAGCTGTCTGTCCATGTGTTTCTGAAAGTCCACTGATTATATTTGTATGGTAAAACATGATAATACTTCTTCTTTTTGAATTTGTAATTGTATCTCCTGTGTGCATTAAATTGCAAGTCCTAGTTTAAAAATGGCCATCCTATTTACATATTTTAACCCGGAGACTATCTTCTGAAACAGAGAAAAAAAAGCCAGTAAGCGCCAATGCAGTAACACCAACAACGTCAGCAACAACAGTGAAAGGGTAGGGATGTGAGGATTGTAGGAGAGGGTGTAAACTGTTCCTGACCCCCAGAACCTTTCTGCTCCAGATACGATCTGAGCTCTGGTAGCTTCAGCAGCCACTGGAAGTTTGTCCGAAATACAGAGTCTCAGGTCATACTCCAGACCTAATCAGTTAGAATTTGCCATTCACAATTTCACACGTGATGTACATACACATTAAAGGTTCAGAAGCACTGCTTTTCTCTCTCTTTTTAATTTTTGTCTTCCTATCCTCCGATCACCTGATTTTTTTTTATATTTAAGATATGTGGATTTTTAATGTGATAGTTCTTAATTAAAAAAAAATTATCCAGTTCAGTTTTTGTTATCATTTTTTTAAACAATTTCTGGACCAAGAATATAAACTGAAAGTATCGTTATGTCTGGGAGGCTACCAGTTTGCAAAGTGTTCTAAAATATGCAGCCAGTAAATGTGGCAGCCTTAATCTTGTATTTTCAGGAAACAGTGATGTCTAACTATCTCAATAAAACTACTCATGATAAAAAAAATCAGGTATTGCCATCAGTAGATATGCCAAGCTTGATTTAGTTTTAAATAAGTGCCATGAGTTCATTTTACCTTTAATGCGGTCTGCTCTTGCCACGCCAGTGTATTATATTTGTAGAGCAGCTGCAGAGACCCTTTCAGAACCAAAGTCAAAACTATCAGTTCCTCCAAAGGTTTCTATGTTACTCAGGAATAAAAGCCAGCACCTTGCAACCTTTTTGAAAGGCTCTCATTTCAGTTACTCTCTTTAAAATTTATGTCCTGTTACCCTGGCACACTTGCTATTACTTCAACCACCTAGAAAAAGTCTTAATGTTCTCTACCCAGATATGTGCATGGCTTGCCCTTCCCCTACCCCAGCGCTGTCCCAAATGTTGTTTTTTATTTTATTTTATTTTATTTTTTGCAGTACGCGGGCCTTTCACTGTTGTGGCCTCTCCCGTTGCAGAGCACAGGCTCCGGACGAGCAGGCTCAGCGTCCATGGCTCACGGGCCCAGCCGCTCCGCGGCATGTGGGATTCCCCCCAGACCGGGACACGAACCCGCGTCCCCTGCATCGGCAGGCGGACTCTCAACCATTGCGCCCCCAGGGAAGCCCCCCAAATGTTGATTTTACCATGAGGCCTTCTCTGATGAAAACCAGAAATCAGTAGCCCCCAATCCTCACCCCAACACTCCCCTCTTTTATGCTTTTCCTCCAGAGCATTTGCCATCATCGTACTTCTGTAGGTTATTTTATTTGTTTATTCCCTGTCTCTCACCACTTGAATGTTAGTTCTGTGAAGGAAGGGACTTTTGGTCTTTTGTTCATGCTGTATCCCCAATAGGTTCTTAATAGTAGGTATGGTTGAATGGATTACATCCTCGCTTAAAAATTATGTGACACTACTTACTTATCTGTAAGTTTTTGGTTTGTTTGGTAATGGTACACAGTTGAGGGTGATTTTGTTTTATAAGTGTATATAATATAAGCTATAACTATTATTATTTTATAGGTTTTCAGATACACCATATATCTGCAGGTTTTCAGATACACCATATATCTGGAGGTTATTTACTCCTCTGCCATCCTGGAAATTTTACAACTATATTACCTTACTTCTAAATGTGTCTGTAACATAATATCTTTAATCAAGGGCACATAACATCTTCTTTGATAAAATTCTTTTAAATTGTGAGTGCTAATCATTAATTATCAACTCTATTCTAAATTAACTAATTGAGCTGTACTTTATTATTTGGTTTGAACAAAATGTAATTAAAATAAAGTAGAAAATCTCCTACAGTATGATGAAAAAATCCAGTTATCCTTAGGAGTTTTCTTTCCTAAATCAACATGGCAATGCAAATGATCTTATATAACTGCTTCTTGAAACATTTTACTGAGAATAATAAATATGATTTCAAGTATTACTCAGTTATCATTCTAAGAAAGAGATTTGAAGCTGTATGTTTCTTTCCTCAAGTGCACTATTTAGCCTCACAATTATCTGGCACTGAAAAAGATTACTCTCAATAGAATATCTTAAAATAGAGAATGTAATTCATTACTATAATTAAGTCTTAAAGTTCGAGCAGTGATTTTTTTGTTAAAAAGCCCCTTTAAATTTTTTTTTCTTATCACAAAATGTTGTGAATATGTACACAGGAACATTGAGAAAGTTAATATTCATTTATGTACTCTCCATTAATTAGGGAATTGGTTTTAGATACTTCTTTTTATTACATAAAAGAGAGCCTAATAAATTAGGTGCTCAATAAATATTTGATGATTAACAAATGAATCAACTAATAAATGAATTTATCTTAGACATATTTGTGTATATAGGATGGGTAAGTTCTTTCACTGAGTTCTCAGTGATAGGTGAGGAACTTGTCTGTGATGAGAAAGGTTGTTGATGCTCTATAAAAAATGGAATAGGTATTTGGTAGTGGGTCTCTTGACTAAGAGTTAATTAAAATGTACTCCCTGCAGCATTGTTAAATATTTCCATTTATTATACCAAAAAAATTAAAGGGAGAAAAATTCCAAATTATCATTGAATCTACTTCAATGACTTAGGAAACTTCATAGATTTTTTTTTTTAGTAATAACTTCTTTTGAATGGAATTTAAATTTAAATATTAAACATAATTTTAAATATTGATTTTATCTTTATATACTATAAAATATATGACTAGGCTAGAAGAATTTACTGCACTGGTAATTTAATTAATTTTACCTTTCAATTTTAGTAGAAATATCAATTAGCATTATGGTTATTTTCATTTTACAAATAATGGCATCTCATAGTCTGCATCTGGTTTGATACTAGTAGAAGACATAAATGAGTAGTATTTCTCAGAATACTAATAGAGATATTAGGTTAAATGAACATCAATTGGTTAACATAATGTTTCTATTTTAAAGTGAAAAATATGAAGGCATAGGAATGATATAAATGGGAAAATCTGGGATAAGAACTTGAGTTCCTTGATTCTCACCTAAGCTATGTATGTGTAACTTATAATTACATATTGTTGACATGCTTCAAAGTTGTTGAACTGATACATAACTCAATTAGTATATAATACAGAATAATGTTTTATTTATAACCCTTTGTAAATATGTGGTTTTATTTAATGTTTATACAAAATATTAAAACAAAAATAACAATGTCAATTACAACTCTTCCACAGAATTTTTGTAGTAATGAGTAGAATATCAATGAATTGAGATCACATAGCTTTCATAACTTTTTAATAACTTTCCGTAACTTTATCAAGTCCAGAGGTATCAGGAAATACAAGGATTAGAGGAAGATTGGGAAGACAATTTGTCATGTCCAAAAAAATCAATCGATAGAGATAATGAATTTGGTGAAGGTTTAAATGAAGTGTTGTTTGAGTTCAGGAATAAGGTACAAAGGATAAGTAGGCTAAGATTCTGCCAAATGCCTCCTGACATGATTTTGCCTCTTCACTCTCTCCTCCTCTGGAATAGCATACCTTTCTTTTGGGAACTGCCTCTCCACCTTGCCTACTTGGGGATCCAAGTGACAGATACTTGTGGACATTGTCACCAATCCAGAAATGGACACGTGCTGTAAACCCATCCAGTCACTGTTAAAGATATTTCAAAGTGGAGGTGGCAGGGAAGAGCCTGTTCCTCTTTGGATCATGGGCTAATAGGATGTGAACATGAAAGGCTCTGTAGATGAGCCTTCAAGGAAAGCAAACGAAAAGAATAATAAAATTCCTGATAGAATGCAGGTCTCTGCTCCATTACTTCTCAGTTTCACCCTGCCTTTCCCATGATGAAGTTACATGAGCCAGTAATTCTTGCTTAGACTGAAACTGGGTTTATTCTTTAATTCTCAGCCAGAGTTCTGACTAATGCATCTTCTGTGGTCAGAACACCTCTTACAAATGCTGATTGAGGCTGCATTATATATTAGGATGGGCTCTACTGAACCCATAGTTTAAGGTACTGAGGAAATAGGAAACAAACGTAATATTGAAATGTACACCTGAAAGGATGTTAGAAAGCATCAAGTTCAGTATCCACTATTATGGACAATGAAACAAAAATGCCCACAATAGTTTATTTTCAATAAATGATATCACAGCTCATTCAATTAATGCACATCATATTGAGTCTTAGATCTGGAATCCCACAACTTTTCATAGAAAGTTGCTCCTTTCAGTACTCTCTTTTGGTCTAGTAGGAGCCAGGAGCCAAATAAAAAGGAGAAATGTGTGATTGAGATTTGTCCTCTACCTAGGTCTTAATCCATCAAGGTCTGCTATTCTTATTTCTTGAACAGATCTAGCTTAGCTTCTAACCATGATTCAGGAAGTGGTTGTTTCATGTTTTGGTTCAATATCTGTCTCTTTCCTTCCAACCTCACAGTCAAACTCTCTTCTTAATATTCTTTCCCCTTTGGTTTTGGACTGGGTTGCACTTATGGACCTTTCTCTGAATCAGAAACTGTCCCAATGGTCTTGGCTATAGGGCCACCTCTAGGACTGTGTGGGTGTGAGGGTAAAGGGAGACCCAGGCAAATATTTTGCAGTGCCCTTGTCTGTATGAATAATTTGAGTCATCCAAAATCAGCATGTCAGGACAATTCTGGTCAACCAATCTCGCACAGTTTCACAAAAGAATTTCCACACTGGCCAGTGAGAGTGAGGTGCTCATCAAGCCATCCTCCTGAAACCTACCGTACCCCTGCATCTCTAGAAGATCCCAGAGACACAAGTTTCAGAGATATTCAGGGCATAAGACTGATCCCTTAAACAGGTTGGAAGAGAGCATCATGACACAGAGAAATGTGGGAATGAGACTTATATGGGTCCGGTTCTTAGCTCAGGGGATCTCATCCAAAGAGCACTCCTGACTCTGTCCAGTCTTAGGCAATGATGAAGAACTTAGAAAATTTCCAAGAAGGCATCAGAAATCATAGGGCCCTCTGGGGTTCAGGACTTTGTTAGGGGCCCCACTTCACTAGCCTGAGGGAGGTGTGCTTGGCTTGTTTGTCCCTATTTTTTGACTCTATTCATGGTTATTAATCAGATGGCTTCCTCAGAGTCCGAGCTCATTATACTCTCATCCCCAAACCTCCTACCTTCTAATATTTTATGTCCATGGATAGCACTGAAATTTGCCCATTGCCCAAACAGAGATCTTTAAATCATTTCCTATTCATTCCCCTACCTAAACATAATCCATTGACAAATCATGCAGATTTGGCCGCTTAAATAAAATTATCTTGGATATCATCCACTAGTTTCTGTCTTCACGACCTCCATCATGAACTAAGCCATCATGCTGTAATCACATCATGATTGTTCACATCCATTCTAGTCCCTCTTCTAGAAAGAGCATCCTTTTAAAATTGGAGGTATGATTATACCACCTTTTTGATGCTTAAAATTAATTTAGTGACTTATTAATTTGGGGGTGAAGTATAAACACTATGGTAGTGATAATTCCCTTATTATGGTCTGCTTCTGCATGACCTCATCTTTACCATCTCTTCCTCCAGCTGTGTCTTTCTCTGTGACTGATGTTAGGCTCCCGATTACTATACTTATTTCAGTTCTTTGTAATTCCACCATTGCTCTTTCATTGCCTTGAATGTTCTTACCTTCCTTCTTTACTTCTACATTTCATTTATAGTGTAAAGGAAATTACACTATAAATATACTCAACTTCCTTGAGACCTTTCTCTCAAGGAAGTTTCTCTAAGTGGGTCGCATGCCTCTCTAAGCTCTCATTCCTTTCTATACTTTTCCTTTGTACCTCTGTTTTCAGAGATATGTTTCTGTTCCCCCCATGTCTATCAACTCTGTGAGAAGAGATCCTGTGCCTCATTTTGCCACAGAATATATATAAATGATCCCTAGATTTGTGACTGGCTATATAGGGTGAATATTGAAAAAAGTCATAACTTGAAAATTGAAATTTATTAATAGATAACAATGAAATTCAAACGTTCATTGTCAAACTTATAGACAAATATACATTTGAAGGTAATTTATAGAGAAATTGAATTGCTTTGAAAGCATACAAACAACAAAGAAATCATTAACAAGATTGTTGAAAAAGAAAATGTACTCAGGAAGAAGATGGAAACAATATGCCCTAAAAAAGCCTTCAGGAAGGGTAATATAAAGATAATTCTAAACTTTGGGCATTTTTTGTTACCTGAAAGATAAGGAATATGCTCTGACATTAAGTATAACTCTTCTAAATAAACTACTATTTAAAATTTCAAGTGTATTTCAAAAATTTGAGATTTGTATGAATGAAATAACATTTAAAGTGGTTTTATGGATTTCACTTATTTCAGGGTTTCTAAGTCTGTTCTAAGAATGAATGAATATAGTGTTTTGTTTGGAACTTTAAAAATCATGTATATTACAAGCTAGCTTTCTGCAAAGATATTAGGTACAGCGTTATTTAAAGGCTTATGTATAGGGCTTCCCTAGTGGCGCAGTTGTTGAGAGTTCGCCTGCCGATTCAGGGGACACGGGTTCGTGCCCCGGTCCGGGAGGATCCCACATGCTGCGGAGCGGCTGGGCCCGATGAGCCATGGCCACTGAGCCTGCGCGTCCGGAGCCTGTGCTCCACAACGGGAGAGGCCACAGCAGTGAGAGGCCCGCGTACCGCAAAAAATAAATAAATAAATAAATAAATAAATAAATAAATAAATAAAGGCTTATGTATAGGTGTAAGCGAACATGTTTAAAGACAATTCTCAAAGGGTGGGTGGATTAACTCTAAAGATTTAAGAAAATTCAAATTAAACACTTCTAATTGGCAAAATTGCCACAGGGACATTAATCTTAATCAGTGAATAATGAAGAATATTGGTGCATAATAGAGGCATAATTGTTGACTTCTAAAAGAGTTTTAAGTTTCTCTGAGCATTGATATTCAGTATTAAAAATTAATTAGTTCGTTAGCTTTCTCTCTATACATTTATTAATTAAAAGTTGATTAGTTAAGGGGCTTCCCTGGTGGCGCAGTGGTTGAGAGTCCGCCTGCCGATGCAGGGGACACGGGTTCATACCCCGGTCTGGGAAGATCCCACATGCCGCGGAGCGGCTGGGCCCGTGAGCCATGGCCACTGGGCCTGCGCATCCGGAGCCTGTGCTCCACAACGGGAGAGGCCACAACAGTGCGAGGCCCGCGTACCGCAAAAAAAAAAAAAAAAAAAAAAAAAAAGTTGATTAGTTAAATGTGATCATTTTCCTGACGTAGTACTGTTGTCTTGCACGTCTTGAGAATTATAAAGTCAATTCAGGTTATGTCTGTGTTTTAAAAAGTAAAATGTATATCAGTTCTAGAATGAAAGTGCAACTTAATTGTTAATAATTATAAATCAATAGATAGATTCCTTTAAAAAGCATGTGTGTTCCAGTTTAATGTTTCATTTGGAGGGGATGCGTTTTTGGTACAAATCACATGAGTGGCCCATTAGTCACAGGAAAAAAGTGAGTGAACACATGTATGCATAGACTGTTGACAAAATTGAAACACTAGTGTAACTCATGATTGATTGTGTTAAGTATATAAAATATTCTAAATATTTTTCAGTCACATATCTATCTACACAGCTAACTTTGTCATTTAAGAAAGATAAGAAGAGGAAGAAATTGTGGAATATGTAGATAAGAAGTCTGTATCCGAAAACTAAACATGGAATTAAAAACAGCTTTTTAAAAAAGTCAGTTTTTAAGAAGAAAGACTGATGAGAAACAATTCAAATATGCCTGTTTCTACAAAGAATGAATATATTGTGTGCCTGTGAAAATATTAATAAAAGCAAAGTGTTATAAAGAAAAATATCAGTAAATAAGAAAATATTAAATACTTGAGTATTAAAGAAAATCATAATGTTAGTTTTTATTCTCTGTTTCAGATTTTACACAGGTATCAGCTTTCCCATAGTATCTTTCAGAGTGGTGTGATTTATTTTACTTTAATCTAGCACAGTATCTGACAAATAGTGGAACTCATTAAGGGTTGACTGTTGAATATTACGATTTCCCATCAGAAATTCACAGATGGACTTTTTATTTTTTTTTGTTTTTTAACATCTTTATTGGAGTATAATTGCTTCACAATGTTGTGTTAGTTTCTGCTTTAAAACAGATGTACTTTTTAAAGTAAATGGAAGTGAGAGACAAGAGACAACAAACTAATGAGGCAGATATGTATCAAAGCAATATGAGCAGAACATCTGTTTATGAGAAACAGAAAAACCTGTAATTATCCATTAGGGATATCCATGGAGAGTCTTCATTTCCCCCTGCACTTTGTCTTTGTCTTACCAAAAACTCCTTACCTATTACTGTTAATTTTATTTAAGACATTAGATAGCAATACCACAAATTCTTATCAGCAAGGGTGCTTGCCAAGTTCAAATTTTCCTTACCTTAGAATAGATAAGATGTTGAGTTTAAATGTTTTAATTCACTTATTTTTAAGTTTGCAAGTACTTAGTGTGGATTTGTTTTTACATTTTCACTGAATCCAATATTAATGATCTCTTAAAGCGCATAGGGGCAGTCCTCATTTCTCAGGGTAGTGCAGGATCAAAAACGCGAGAGCACCAGCTGAAACTATGCAAACAAGTCAGTTGGAAAATTAGGGTTGTTCTGAATCATTTAAAATTTTTGGTCAAAACATTAAACATCTCTTGATCATAAATGCATAAAGACATGAAAAATAGTAAAACTAATATTTATACAGTACGCTGTAGTTTAAAACTTTAGGCATATTGAGAATTAAAGTGATTTCCTCTTTTGGTAAAATACTTATCCAGAGTTGGTTGAGCAGTGCTTGCCTTATTGTTGTATAATTTATGGTTAATATCATAAGCAATCACTTTTTTCTATGCCTTGGCAGTTTGTCATATTTCTTTCAAAGTTTGGATCAGCTCTTGGCATTTTATTCTTTGCTCTTTCAATATTGTAAAATATCTCCAAGGGTTTGTTTTGTTTTGTTTTTGATGTGAAGTTTTCATTGGCATCTCTTCCTCTGGAACATCTTCATTATTTTTGTCACAATCAGTTTCTTCACTTGTGCTGATTTTTGCCTTAACCAACTTCCTTTAGCTTTGAATCTAGAGCCTCTTAAAGGATGGCAATGTCAACATCCCCAAGTCAGTTATTTCTTCTATAACTCCATTTAACTTTGACTTTAATTTCACTTCCAGCATTATCATTTTTGTTTTTTTTTTCCTTTTTTTGCGGTAAGCGGGCCTCTCACTGTTGTGGTCTCTCCTGTTGCGGAGCACAGGCTCCGGACGCGCAGGCTCAGCGGCCATGGCTCACGGGCCCAGCCACTCCTCGGCATGTGGGATCCTCCCGGACCGGGGCACGAACCCGCATCCCCTGCATCGACAGGTGGACTCTCAACCACTGCACCACCAGGGAAGCCCCCAGCATTATCATTTTTAATTTCTTCGTTAAACTTTCCTTTTTGTTATCCATTTTTATTAAATTTCATGTGATTTTATCACTGGGAGACAAAGAGGCAGTACAGTCATTGGCGTTGCTCTTGCGGCATAAACTGAATAGATTGACAGTGACCAATCACTAACAGACTATGAAAGAAGTGACATTACTGGCCAGTGGTCATGATATGCATCTGTTATTTACAAAGTAACTTATGTACCTGCAGACTAACACCCGAGTATGTATGCACTTTATGCAACAGTCAATATATCATAGCAACAATATACCCTGAACTGTGTTATGGGGGTTGATATAATTTAAGTAAACTCTGGTAACCAAAATTCATGCACCTTCAAACTGTGTAAAGTAGGGACTACTTGGACTTTTATTATTTGCGATGAATATTTATTACTTTATTATATGTGTGGACATGTAAAATTATCCATTTTTTAACAGTGAGATGTCACTTGTAACCTCTTGAATGGTTACTGTTTTCAATAGATGGTCCTATTTATATTGCACTAACTTGGACACATAATAGCTATCAGTTGAGTAAACAGAAAAAGCCTATTAGCTCTTGCAAGCCAGCTAAGACCAGTGTCTGCAAGGAGTCTGAAGCTTTGTAAGTCCAGAAACCCTGTTATACCAGAACCCTCATTGTTTACCACACCTCTTGGGTTGACTCATTGTAACCAAAAGAGCACAAAAGCACTTAATAATCCAAATACAATGTTTGAATTGATAATCATGAATATAACCATGAATTGAATGACAGTTGTCACAGCGGGTTTATACAATAATACACTCTTTCTCAGATAGGAATCTCAGCCCTACTTGCAGCTGATAGTTTGGTGGGCTTGGACCAAGAACTAGAATTAGAGGGCTCTACCTTCAGAGAGAAAGTGCATACATGTTACCGTTGACTAGGGCTCTTGACAGGCACTATGCCTAATACCTAAAAGCACATATTCTAGCAGTGCATCCCAATATGGTAGCCATTAACCACATATGGCTATTGAGCACTTGAAGTGTGGTTAGTCCAAACTTGGATGGGTTGTAAGAGTAAAACACATGCTGAAGTTTGAATACTACTATGAAGTATAATGTAAAAATCTCATTAGTAATTTAGGTATTGCTCATATGTTGGAATGATATTATTTGGATATATTCATTTAAATAAAATATATTATTAAAAGATATTTCACCTGTTTCTTTTTACTTTTTTGTGTGGCTACAGAAAACTTAGGATTGTGTCTGTGACTCACATAATGTTATTAAGGCAGCACTGCCCAGAGCCATAATGCCTAGGCTCAAATCCCATCTTCACAATGTATTATACTTGGGTGACATTGCACTTGGCACTTAAAACCTTTGTTCCTCAGCTTCCTTATCTGTCAAATAAAGAAAGTAACAGTTCTAGAAATAAGCATAAAACTCCATGTAAATAAGGTAGTAAGTACTAGCACTTAGATATTTGCCTGACATTTAGTTAAGCACTTTACCTTAGTTATTATTGTTGTGTTAATGGATATAGATAATGTATTAAACATATTCTATCACTTGAACTCTTTCAGTTTTGTTTTCTTACTATCCGTATCATTTACTCTTCCCAGACATATTGCTGTATAATTGGGTTAGATTACACTTTCTTTACATCAGCCAAATCAAGGCATGTTTTCCTAGGAGCACACCCAGGACTGTTGACAGAGAGTTGAATCAAGGCCATTTTCATCACCAATATGTTTATATTTCATCACGAACATATTTACACACTGCATCTTTTTAGCTTACTTCTATAAATGGCTAATTGTATCCATTGTGTGTGTGTGCGTGTGTTTTAATTATTTTTACTTTCTTTACCTATGGTAGTTTTTTTTTCTCACATTGTTGCCAAATAATGGGAGCCATTTTCTTAACAAAGAAATGATTCAAACATTTTATTATTTATTATCAAAAATAATATACAATTTATATTTAATATAAAAATAAATTATAATATATAAATATTACATGGAATTTTATGTATAACAGTTAATGTTTAATACAATTATGTGGTTCTGTGTTTCCTATTACAGTGTCAAATAACTACAGGTATTCTATAAAGCAGAGGGGTTTATAGGTTATAAGATTATAGGTCTATTGACTGATAAATTCAACTTTTAATTATATTTTTTGAAAAATACTTTTTGTATGGAAATGATTTCTAAATGTAGCTGGATTAACTAGACTTCTGTGAATGAAAAAAGGATAAATTGCATTCATTTCTGCTTTATGTTAGTACTTCTCTATTGTTCAGATATCTAGAGAAAACAAGTATTTTAGATATATGTAATGACATTTTATATTTCTTCATGATAAGTGATGGACCATGTATCAATTTTCATGTCTGTGCTTTATTTAATGAGCAATACTCCTACAACTGGACTAATCATAATCCAAAATAGCTGTTCCTCAAAATAAGGTCTTCCAATTACATGACTCTAGTGTTTCTATGTCCTTTTATTTTTCCCAATATCTGGGCTTATTATATAGTCATAACAATATATTATTTATAGTTAACTATATTTATCTTTCATCACGGTCAATGAGAACATGAGGCTTTGGTAGAGTTTTTGTCTCAGCTGTGATTTTTTTTTTTTTTCAATTTGATATATTTACATCTTGGTGTCATTGCTTTCTCTTGTAAAGATATCTTCTTATCCTAACTCATTCTACTTCCCATTCTATGGTTATTTAATTTATCTATTTTATATCAGATGATACACTTCATCTACAGCTTTCTTAAAGTCTAACTATACTTTATGAATTGAATTTGAGCTGTATTGTGGCAGTAATATCTTCAGAATATTGTAATAGGTTTGTTAAGCATGAGCTCTCCTGCATGAATTCATGTTGGCTATAATTAATCAAATTATGCTTTACCAGGTGTGCATTTGCCATGCTTCCTAAATACATTTCCATGAGTATAATTCTACAGCAGATATTAACCTTTGTCACTATTGATTCATCTTCTGTTGTTCATCTTATAGTACATTCTGTCCTTTAAATATCCATTTAATTAATTAATAATACTCATTCAATAGTAGAATAGATTACTTATTCCAGCTGAACTTGCTAGTTATTAAAACTCGAATTCCTAAAATAATTTAATCTATATCACTAAACTCTAAATTATTATAATCAATAAGTATGTGAGAAATGCTTATAAAAAATAGTTTATTTCAAGTCTTACAAAGCCATTTTACAATTTTTCAACTTTCTGTTTGTTTTTAATCATGTGTACAAAAGAAATGAGAGTCTCTGTAGTAACATTTATCCAAATAGAGAGGTATCATAATCAGTTCCAGAAAGAAGATATTTAACCACTGAACTATGCATTGGGATCTGTAAGTAATGGGAAATTATCACAATTAAAGCAAATTTTAAAACATGCCTAATTCTAAAAGTAAAGAAAATAATTTAAGGTATTTATAATCTTCTAGACAGATGGCACTATGACATATGCAATCAATCTTTAATATTATTATAGGTTATTTTTATTTGGCTTTGCAACATAGAAACAGTTAAGAGTACAGAGAATGGTATCCCCTTTTCTTGGTAATTTTAAATTGTATGCAAAATATTTTGACTGTTTTAAACTGTTATTTTTGGGCAGGTGTAGAGGATAGAATAAATGCAAAATATGGTCTTAAAATTTTTTGAAAGCCTACAAAATATTTCTGACACCTGGTTTATTTATAAAAGGAGAATTCTTATTATCATTTTTATCTCATTTCATAAATATTTCATTAATAAGGTATTTATTATCTAATTAAATATTATACTTTAAATATAGGCTAATGAGAAATTCTTGATGAAAAATTATATTTATAATATCAAAACATTCCTTTATTTCTCTGACAGTTGTGAAATCTGCAATTTTTCTTTATTTTGCATATATATTTGCAGGAGGCAATAAGTACACACAATATTAAATACACAATATTAAACATTACTCAGTAGATATTTTTAATAAATAACAATGGAATACCATTCTCTTTATTGGAATCACAACTGTATTCTTTCTTCCTAAGGCTATCATCAATCTTTTTGTCTATGTTATTGGCCTCACATAAACATACACCACACAAAATCCAGATGGTAATGATTACATTATAATTTATATAAATTTATACTCATTATTTTATCTTTATTGGAATTGTATTTTAAATCTGATATGTTCAAATGACAAAGATCAAGTAAATATTAAGTGAACTACTTGAGATTTCCTTCTTACTATGGCAAAGTGCAATGAAAAGATTGAACTCAATTAGTATAATATCTTTCAGATATACAGATCTGAGTGATTATGACTTTACCAAAAACGGCTTGATTTCTATGATATAAACCTTTAAAGTTTAAATTTATAAACTTGAAAGTATATATTGCATCACATAGTTATAAACTATCTTTAATTTGTTAGTTTTATATGAATAAAAATTTTACTAAATATTTTCATTTTGATTTTTTGGTTTTTGTAGTTTCTTTGGCTTTTGTAGAATTGAAATCAATTTTTAGACCTAATATTTTAAAAGATGTACAATGATATGATTATTATAGAAGTCAAGTTCGAAGATATACCGTGTCATAATGTCAATAATATCACTGTATTTTTAAACTATTAGGGCTCATTAGCTTTTTTTTTCCTATATCTAGCTCCATAATAGACTTATTTTATAATATGATACATTTCTTTCTGTATCTTTATAGAACTAGTGTTATTTTTCTTACTTATATAATATTTTATTTAAAATACTCAAATGTATTCCAGAACAAAAGAGGCACACTCCATTTTCTACTGAGTTACCATATGTTAGGTGTTGTGCTAAATGCTTTACATCCGTTAATACATTCATTGCTCACATTAGCTCTATCGGTGAGTTATTATTATCCCTATTTTATGGACAAGTAAACTGAGAACTGAGACTCAATGGATTGGACTGAGGAAATAGTTCCATTTAATTCCAAAGCCAAAGTATTTTCTGTGATATGCACTGAAATGTAAAGGAAATGTACTACATTCTCTGAATGTTCATTAACTATACTTGATTAGGATGTAAAGGTTGACAAAAAGAAGCACCTCTGATGTTCACATCAATATTGAAACTTTTTTTAAATTCAGTGTTGCTCAGAGGCCTAAAGTGGACTCATCTAGGGCACTCATTTTAAGCAAACAATTAAAACAAACTGATGAAGGGATAATTTCCTGCCTGAAATGTTTAGCCATAGGAAAAGCTAGATGAGGTTTCTTGGAAGTACTTTGGTAAAAGGAACTGTAAGACTCTAATGGGAACCCAAGCCCAGGAGGTGGGACCACGCATGGATTCATCTGTTCACTCCTGTGTCAATAGCTATGTAATAGTGAGCTGCTGTCTTTCAGGCAGTGTGTTAGAAGTTATCCTGAGGACCACAGGGCGCAGTGGGGTGGGGAATGAAACAAAGTGAGTGAAAAGGAAAGTCAAACCAGAGGATCAGGAGTCAGAATCCCAGCGCATAGAAGGCAGATCCTGGATGATGCCTTGAGTGGTGGTAAAGTATATATTTTGCCTTTATTGATCATCAGTTTGAGGGTAACCTGACTCAGCCAAGCTACATTAAAGATATAAAGTAGTGGTAATGAGATGGGCCTAAGAAAAGCATGAAGGTTGCTAGCTTTAGATTGTTTTCAAGTGCCAGAAACAATGTTGGCAGTATTCCTCCTTTTCCTTTCTTTCCATGAACTAAAATTTGCAATAGCTATCCAAATTCACCCACCCACCCTGCTATATATACCATCTTTACTTGTACATAACTGTACCTTAGCCATGACACTTGCTTATTTTGCCACCTTTTTTCCCTTCTTTCTTCCCTCCTCCCCAATCCCTCCCTCCCTTCCCTTTCCTCCTTCTCACTCTTTCTTTCTTCCTTTCTTCCTTCCTTTCTCTCTTTGTTTTTCTTTCTTTCAAAAAAATCTCTCTAGTCTCTAGCCACCTGTATTCCAGTTTGATCCTTTTGCTGTGGCTGTGACTGCCATGATTTCTAGCATCCTATGTCTTCTGCTGACCAGCACAGATTAAGGAATGAAGCAATGTTTTATTATTATATTTTTAATTTTTTTTCCTTCCTTCTTTTCCTCTTAACATATTTTTTTTTGTTTTTGTTGTTCCTTCATTTTACTCTTTTACCCTTTCTCACATCAAAACTGATCAATGGTTTTTGCCTCAGGATAGGGCCTTCATAGCCAGCTAAAAAGAACAAAATATTAAACTGTTAACTTTCAAGTGTAAAATAGGATTTTTAAATTCATGGCAGAGACCGTATTGAGTTAATGAGATAACATAAAGAGAGATCAGGAGTTTGCAAAATGAAAAAACACAATGGAGCTGTACATGTGTCAGTAGAAACAGCAAGAATAGATGTCCGTGAGCCTCCAAAAGCCAACATAAGGCATGTCTCAGTGGATGCCAGCACTGAATGACAAATCCAGAAGAAAGTGTTTACTCCCCAAACCATGATGCCACGTAGAAACAGGGAGGAGGGACATTTCTGATACGAACACAGGAATCTGGAAGTGACTGGGTTAACCTGTGTTTACCTACATTGTTTGCTGTTATTAGGCAGAATGGAATCTAACAAAAGAGAATAAATTTGGTAATAGAAATTATTTTTCCACTTCTCAGACTTTAGTCTAGTTCCCCCACATATGGACTTTTGATATGCGTGACTTCTTTTTCTTTTTTTTTTTTTTTTTTTTTTGCGGTACGCGGGCCTCTCACTGCTGTGGCCTCACCCGTTGCGGAGCACAGGCTCCGGACGCGCAGGTTCAGTGGCCATGGCTCACGGGCCCAGCCGCAACGCTGCATGTGGGATCTTCCCGGAGCAGGGCACGAACCCATGTCCCCTGCATCGGCAGGCGGACTCTCAACCACTGCGCCACCAGGGAAGCCCTCCTCTTTCTTTGTTAATTTCTCTGGCCTGTGACTTCTCCAGTAACTCTGCCTTTGTCTTTCTCCTCACCTAGGCCAAGTCTAGACACACGGATACATATCCATTTTCGTGGGAGCACATTTCTTTCAGGAATCTCTTTACCACTTCATCTGTCTTAATGTATCAGACACACTTCCCTAGGGTCCAATTTGCTGGTCTTTTAGATTCTAATGAGTTTGATCTGTGACAGTGACTTACTGACTATGCCCTAAATATTCCGAACAGTAACCCTCAATGAAATCTAAATACCATGGTGGTACGTGAGCACACACTATGTGTATGATGTACCATCCCATCATTTTTCTGAGAAATAACAAAGAGAATAATGATAGTTATCTGAGTGTATAGTATTTACTTTAAAAAAATAATTTAACAAACCTCTCATTTTAACCTTAGAATTATGCAGATAAGTAACATGAGTTAATTTTCCTTAAAATGTTATATTCAGGGGAAACATACTCATAAGCTGTACAGATAATAGACAATGAGTATATGTTGATTGAACATGGGAAAATATGTATGAAAAATATAATGAACACATAATCATAGCTAATTATAAAATGGAAACTATGTTTTATTTCCATTGTGCTTTTCATTCTATGATTATGATTGCTTAGATACCACTTTTTATTTATGGAAGCATAAACAATGCACACTACCCCACTTCTATTGAAACATGCATGTTCTCAAAGAATCTAGATGGACTCAATATAATTCCTGGTTTTCTAACTCTGAAGTCATCAGACTGCCCATGTATGAATGCCATCTTCACTGTTTACCAGCCTTTTGACTCTGGGAAAGTTACTTAAGCTCTCCATGCTTCAGTTTCCTAATCTGAAAAATGATGATAGCAGTATATTATTTATAGTGTTGTGAGGATTTATAAACAGGGTAAAGTGAAGCCGCTACTAAGCACTAAATAATTGTTTGTTTTTTTTTTTTTACAATTATTCTTGATTTAGATACTCAAAATTTAAAAAAGTTCTTTTACTTCCAATCTATAATTCCGACTTAGAGGAAAACACGGCAATATTTTTGGACAGGTAAAATTTATCTATGACTCACTAGTTAATATTGACATGTAATATATTTCAATGTAATCATTTCACAAAAGTCAGAGGAGTGTTTTCTGACTTTTGATGTAACCAGAAGAACAAAAGGAACAGGAAATGAAGAATAGATTTAGATTCTTGCACAATCGAGTGAACAAAAGAAAGAAAATTAATTTAAGATCTTTAGTTTCGTGATCACACATTTATTTTTGAGTTTACACAAGGCTGCTACCTGATACCATAGCTTTGAAAATTATCCATGGTATTAACCAAACATTTCCAGCTGTCCTCTTTTTTGGGTATGTATTAGGATTGTATTTGCCTGCCTCTGAAGTTAGGCCTGACATGTGACAAGTTTTGGCCAATGAAGTGTGAGGAGTGACAATTGCACTATTTTTTTTTACTTGTTCTGCTCTGATTTTGGGTTAAGGGGAAGGTTCCATCATTCCATCATGATGAGAGTGCCCCCTGCTGACCTTCACTGAAGATAAAGCAAGAGCAAATCACTTAGAGGTTGTAGGTAACTACAACTTGCTTAAACTATCCTGACTGTCACAGTTTTTATTTAGATTTTGAATCATTGTTTACATTTATTTTTACTTTTAAAATTTAAAAATGTTTAATAGAATAGAAAACTTTTCATTAGGAGCACTATTTACCTGTAATTCTCAATTTGAAAGATGGTGAGAACTTGACAATTTAATGTAATTTAATTTTTTAATTCCTAAAAATATAGTAATTCTCAGGTGGTAGTTCATATGCTTCCCGTGTATGAACCATGCAGTACAGTAAGCTTTAAACAGAGCAGCATGTTCACTGGGTATTTAATAAGATTCTTTGGCACTTAGCTAATAACTTATGGATATGAATCAAGACAATTACAATAAAAATTGATGAAATTCAGGAACATTTGTCAAGTGTGTGTGAAGCACTGTGATAAATTTCTGAAGGAAAAGTTTAAATGAAAATACTTGAAATGAGATACTCATATATGATGATTTTCTAACTTAATGATGCTGAGTTATAAGAAGTCCAATAGAAACTGTTATTAATGTATTGTGAAACAATTTGAAAAGGCCTTTCTGTGAATCAACCTGTCTTTGGTTTGAGGATTTATTTAAAATGAGAAAAAGAAAGAAAGAAAGAGAGAAAGAGAAAGAGGGAAAGAGAAAGGTAAAGGAAGACACCATCCTCTCTATGCTGTTATTTTCCTGAAAGATATTGATTAAGGAAAATGTTTTTTAAATCTTGTGTATAATTACATATTTGTCCGAATGTCCTTTGTGATTTTCACCACTCTATATAATTTCTGTCATAAATAATTTTAAGTCCCATCATCTAATGCATGCATTCTTGTCTAGTCTTTTTATCAAAGGATTCATTCTTGTGAACCAACAAGGCATAGACCCAGACTAAAGAGAGCTTTCATCGTTTTTAAGAAAGTGACGCTGGCTTACAGTCTCCTAGGAAACTCAAAAATTCAGCAGCTGTAGAGAGTCCAAGTTTTACAAAACAGCTATTATTGGGGGTAAAATCTTCCAAGGAAGCGTTCCCTGCAATCTCACCTTATTTTTAAATATAGTGTAAGAAATACTTACACAGTATATATGGTTAGCCATTTGCCGCACAAATTAAAAAAATGAGCAACAAAACCGAGATTTGGACACTTTCCTTCCCTTGATCTGTATGGAACTGCAAATAAACTCAGGAAACTTAACAAAAGGCTAATTATTTGAAGGGAATGGTCATCAAACAAACACTAGAAAAAAATACAAATCCAGTAAACACAAACAGAATAATTAATGAGGCAGTATAATGGCAATTAATTAAGATAAATACATATACATCCCAGAGAAATATGTATTTCAAAATATAAAATATAAAAATTAATAGTACATGAAATAGTCAACTTCGCTCCATGAAATTAAGAGCTTGAGCTAAATGAGCTTCAAAATTGCTATCAAGAGAAAAACATTCTATGATCTTTTACACTTTTGTGTGTAGCATGCTTAGTTTGTTGGTTATGTTCTCTGGATGCTAAGAGCAGGACAATGGAATATTGCTTCTAGAAATGTGTACCTGTGTCTTACGTTGCCATGCTGCTGTGGAAGATGGTCATGCATTTTGCTTTCCTGGGAAAATTAAGTTTTTGTAATTAGGTGAACACTGCCCAATGTTAGTCATTTTATTTTTCTGTGTTAATCACTCCTTCATTATTAATGGATCTTGACGAGAAACAAGCTAGGTTTACGAATGAAAAGTTAAATTTTAGAACCATTTCCCTGAAAAGAGGAATAACAACTGAGGAAATAAACATGCTTGTGGAATTTTCAGCATGTTGCCCTGTGCTTGCCACAGTGCAGGAAAACAACAAAGAGGAATGTCTTTGACATCCAGCAAACCTAAGTCAAAAATCATTTTCAGTGTTATTTCTGGGACTCTGGGAAAGTTAATTAACTTCTCTGAGACTCAATTTCTTTATGTGAAAAATACAGATACTATAAACTGCAAAAGGATTTAGGAAAGTGTTTTTTTTTTGTTTGTTTGTTTTCTGTTTTTTTTTAAGGAGATAGTACCTTAAGTTTTCAATAAATGTTATCATCCATTCTCCCCGCTAAGAAAGTTCTTTTCAAGCAGTAATTATAATTTGGTAATGTATACACATATATATGAGGGAGTTAGTATATTGTGTATATCTGCACCTGAAATGCAAAATATGTAAGATAGAAAAATAAAAGCAAGGCAACTATTTGCCTTAGGTGTTACATGAAAAGGTTTTCTGTTGTCTATTTTTTCTCTTTTATATATGTATATATCTCTCTAGATAGATAGATGCTTTTCTAGAAATCCTTACTTTTTGCCAACCATTTCTTTTAGGCATTAGTGCTCTCCTAAAACATAAGTCCTAGTGAAGGAGAGGTAATTAGAAAGCTAATGGGTAATCAAAATTAGAATGGTCAAAATATTTTTCAAGGAGGTTGCATCTGAACTAAAAACTGAATGATACATTAAAATCAACCATGCTATGACCTGGGGAGAATTGTTCCAGGCAAAAAAGCAGCTAATGCAAAGTTCCTAAGGACAGAATGAGCTTGGATTACGTAAGGAATCGAAAGAAAGTCCTGTGACTGGACTATAGTTAGCAAGGGGTGCTAACAAGCCACCAGTGGCATCTTGATGATCCATGCTTGTATCATCTGTTCCCCTATTGTTCAGGGATTGGTTTCTATGACCAAGAGAATATGGTAGTATTAATGTATGTTACTAGTGAAATTAAGTTGTAAAAGACACTGTCACTTCCTTCTCAGTCACTGTCCTTTCTTTCTCTTGGATCCTTTGCTCTGGGGGTAACCATGTTGTACGTAGCCCAGTGGAGACGTTCACGTGGAGAGGAACTAAAGACTCCTGCCAACATGCACGTGAGGGAGCTTTGAGTGGGTCCTCTACCCCCAAACACATCTTCTGAGATTGCAACCCTAGCCAACAGCTTGACTGAAACTTTTTTTAATTTTTTTTGCGATACGCGGGCCTCTCACTTTTGTAGCCTCTCCCGTTGCAGAGCACAGGCTCCGGACGCGCAGGCTCAGCGACCATGGCTCACGGGCCCAGCCACTTCGCTGCATGTGGGATCTTCCCGGACCGGGGCACGAACCCGTGTCCCCTGCATCGGCAGGCGGACTCTCAACAACTGCGCCGCCAGGGAAGCCCTGACTGAAACTTTTTAAAGACCCTGGGCCAGAGCTCCTTAGCTATGCGCCTCCTGGATCCTTGACCTTCAGAAATAGGGTGAAATAATAACTGCTTATTATCTTAAGAGCCCATATTTAGGGATACTTTTTGTGTAGCAATAAACAATGAGTGAATGAAAGTAGAGTGGTTAGAAATGAAGTGATGTAATGTAAGACTTCACAGACCTTGGTAGAGTTTAAATTATGTTATTTAGGAATTTGAAATTATGAAACATTTACATGATTTGACTTCGCGATAAATAAAAACGAATTGACTGTTAGGACATAGTAGTTTTGAGGGTCGTAAGAATTAAGCAGGATGTCGAGTTAATAGGAGTAATCCAGATGTGCTTGAGACATTGATTAGAGTAGAACAGAAAAGGCAGAGACAAGTAGAGCTGTCTGGGCTAAAGATGGAGATAGAACTGGCAAGAAATGCTAAAGATGGGGATATACATCGATATCCTCAATATACATCCTCAATATGTATATCCTCAATATACAATGCTTGCTTAAAATCAATGAGAAGAATAAACAAATGACAAAAGTCTATCTAAAAAGATGCTCAGGGCTTCCCTGGTGGCACAGTGGTTGAGAGTCCGCCTGCCGATGCAGGGGGCACAAACCCGTGTCTGGGAAGATCCCCCATGCCGCGGAGTGGCTGGGCCCGTGAGCCATGGCCGCTGAGCCTGCGCGTCCGGAGGCTGGGCTCCGCAACAGGAGAGGCCACGACAGTGAGAGGCCCGCATACTGCAAAAAAATAAATAAATAAAAAATAAAAAGATGCTCAGTCTCATTATTATTGGCAAAAAAATCAATAATAATGACAGTTTTCATCCTGCAGATTTAAAAATAATGATAAAACTCTTCCTTGACAAGACTGGAAAACTATTCACTCTCATTTATTGTAGATGTGAGTCTAAATTGACATCAACTCTCTGAAGCTAGTCTGTGAGGTACATACACTTAGTTCCAGGGATTCCACTCCTAGGAATTTACCTTGAAGAAATATTTGCAATGTTAATGAAAACTCATTGTTCACTGCAAGGTTATTTATATTGGTGGAAATTTGGAATTTATAGAATCTTCATGTTATGTGTAGTGAATCATGCTTACGGTATAATGTTGAGTAAAATAAAGGTTTCAACATGGTGTGTTTATCATGAATCCATGTATGTAAAACCATACATCCATGCCATATTCCCGTGTGTGTGTGTGTGTGTGTGTGTGTGTGTGTGTGTGTGAGAGAGAGAGAGAGAGAGAGAGAAAGAGGTGTGTGTTGGGGGAGAGAGAGGGAACTATTTGGAAGAATGTTTAGCAATTATGAATAGTTCTGAATAGTGGATGATGGTTTTTACTTTCTTTAGATTTTTCTCTATTAAAAGGTGCTTTTTGCCAGCATGCTATTTAAGATTTTTTTTTAATAGTTATTTTTTAGAGAAGTTTTAGGTTCACAACAAAATTGAGCAGAAGCACATATAGTATCCCTGGTCCCCCCCCCCACACACACACCCTCCTCCATTATCAATATCCCTCAACAGAATGGTACACTTGTTACAATTGATGAACCTACTATTGATACATTGAGAGATCATTATCACCCAAAGTCGAACCCAGACCTTAGGAGTTCACATTTGGTGTTCTATGGATTTGGAAAAATGTGTAAGGGCATGTATCCATCATTACAGTATAACGCAGAATATTTTCACTGCTCTGAAAATCCTCCGTGCTGTACCCCCTCATCCCTCCCTTCCCACTAACCACTGGCAACCACTTTCCATAGTTTTACCTTTTCCAGAATGTCATATAGTTGGAATCATATAGTATGTAGCCTTTTCAGATTTCCCTCTTTCACTTAATAGTATGTATTAAAGTTTCCTCTATGACTTTTCATGACTTGATAGCTCACTTCTTTTTATCACTGAAATATATTCCATTTGCTGGATGTGCCGCAGTTCATCCGTTCACTTCCAAGTTTTGGTAATTATAAGTAAAGCTGTTATAAACATTTCTGTGCAACTTTTTCAACTCCTTTGTATAAATACCAAGGGATTGAATTGCTGGGCCAAATCCTAAGAGTATGTTTAGTTCTTTAAAAAATTCCAAAATGTCTTCCAGAGTGGCTATACCCTTTTGCATTGCCACAAGCAATGAATGTAGGTTCTGTCACTCCTAATTCATCCTCTCCAGCGTTGATGTTGTCAGTGTTCTGGATTTTGACCATTCTAATAGGCATATAGTGGTATCTCATTATTGTTTTAATTTACATTTCCCTGGTGACCTAGAAGATGCAGAACTTTTCATATGCTTATTTTCCATCTGTGTATTTGGTGAAGTATCTGTTAAGGTGTTTGGTTCATGTTTTAGTTGGGTTATTCATTTCTTATTGTTGAGTTTTAGGAGTTCTTTGCATAGTTTGGATAACAGTCCTTTATCATATGTGTCTTTTGTAAATTTTTTCTCCTTGGTCTGTGGCTTTTTCTTCTCATTCTCTTGATGCTGTCTTTGGCAGAACAGAAGTTTTAATTTTAATGAAGTCCACTTGATCATTTCTTTCTTTGATGGATTATGCCTTTGATCTGACATATTATTTTTACAAATAAAAATAATCCACAATGATTCACAAAAATGTAAAAAGAAAAAAAACCTGAGGAGAATAATATTTTAAAATATTACCTATATCATCATTTTCTATTGTAACAAATAACAACGAAGTAATGCTATCACACTAGTCATTTTCTCCAAGTATTTTCCTTATAGTGATAATTTTGAATACTTAGTACTCTATTTCTATTTACTTTTTTAGGCCTTTAGAAAACTTTCTTTCCTTTTATTGCTTTTAATTAGAGCAGAAGAAGATGTCATAAGATAATAAGAAAAAAGTAAAACAGTATTGATCATTGAGGAGAAAATAAAACATCAGGACATGTAGTAAAAAAAAATAAATAAATAAGGTAAATATCCATTACAGATTTATTATAGATATCAAATTCTCTGGTTTTCAAGTAAATCATGGACTACTCACAAATGTTCCATAGCAATTGCTAAAATGATGTTTTTGTTCTGAGTCAATCTTTGCAAAACAATTTGGTTGGATAAAAGCTATTTCTCAAAAATTATTCTCACATTGAATCTTAGTGTATTCAAACTCTGAGGTAGTATTGATAATAATAAGAAAATCTTATCCATTGAAATAGTACTTTATCATTTTTGCTTAGAATAGGATAAAATCTAAAATCAGTAAGACACTTCTGCTTTCCATGTTTATTTTATAGTAATCTATCTTCTTTAGGGGTTATTGGAGGTCTTAAAATATCTGGCAATAACAGCCATGTAAAAGTGTATCACTTTTGTTGTTACTAGTCTTATCTGTGTTTCATTCACATTCAGTGTTTCATTTTACCCTTACCACAATGTGGGGTAGCTTTGATTAATGCTTTCCATTTGAAAAATAAGACAGCTGAGGCTCAGAAGGGTTGAATAACTTGTCCAGCATTAAAATCTAGTGAGTAGTGGAGCAAGAAAATAAATCCAGAACACACAATGAAATAATGTCTCCAAAAAGTGTATCAGATTTTTTTTCCATCGAAGGCTTGTATACTTATTCACACCACTTCCAAATGTCCCATTTGGTTTTACTATTGAATAGGGACAGAACATTCTGTCTGAAAAGGGGCTTTTCACCACAGGTTCTCAAGCTACCTTTTTCTCCCTTCATAATAACTCTCTCGGTTGCCATATTTTCTATTTAATTTTTGTTTTGAGTACACTCATTTTATTAATTCAGTGTGAAAATAACTTTATAAAAGTCCAAATACATTGTATTTGCTTCAAGTAAGCGTTTAAGGCAGGGTTGTATTCCTAAAGGAGCTTACAGAGATGATTAGGGATATAAGACATATTAGAGAAAACGCTGAGCAGAAAGATAGGCAAACTCTTAAGCACATTCATTATTGACATTTTGGGTCTTATCTCTTCAGCACTACCTGGTGGATATGATAAGAACGACTTTGCTTCAACCTTGGTGTCATTGTTAAGATTTAAATATTTATATTGCAGTAAGAATTCTATATTTCTTTTCTTTAATCCTGTTACTTCAGAGGTTTATTCATAACACATCACTTAGGTATCATCCAGTATTGTTCATTCACATTTTTAACAAACATTTGAATGTTCTCAGTATATATCATAGGAATTTAGAATATCTAAATTGCACATAGTGACTGGAAATATATGTTTGCTAAGTAAAGCACCTGCAGTCTATGAATAATGATGTGGTTTATTTCAATCCTGTTTACTTATTTTGTTCATTGTTTTTGGGAGGTATTATGTCACAAAAAAACACCTTTATGTTTGAAAAGCCAACTTGGTCAAATCATTCATAATCAAATATTTTTAAAATGTAATTTGGCTCATAAATTCTTGATTATTTTCAGTGGACACATTAAAATGTGCTGTGTGCAAGCTCTAAGTCTCACTCAGGAATTCTGCAAAGTGAGGCCATATTTTCAGACAACTGAATTACTTTCACAGTTCAATTTTCTCTTGTAAAACTTGAAAAACAGCAATCTAGAATACATTTGGCCATCGATGGCACTTTTAATTTTGAAGTTATGCAGAAGCTGTCACACTACCATCCAAATGGTTGTCAAAAATGAGTATGCTAATTGAGAAGCTCTGGCTATGAAATTAAGTGTTGCAGTTTTTATCAAGCAGATATAAGAACTCTATAAAAAAGGATTTTAAGGTGGATTGAATTATCAAGTTGTAAGAGTGGGCCAAAATTTGAAAGTCATACAGTAGATGGATTTTCCAGTTTCTAATTTGTTGTAAAGATGGCACAGAATTTGGAATAAGGACATTTCTACCAGGATCTAAGATTCTTTACTGGCAGAGCTCTTGAAACTTCTCCTTGTTTTCAGTTGGATTTGGAGGAGTATCTAGTACATAAAATATTGAATTTCAGAAATTTGCAATCAAACTCAAAAATTATACTCTTGTGTTGTCTAAATAAATTACACATCAGAAAATACAGGATACATCAGCCTGACTACTAACTCTCAGATATCACCAAAAGTTGTGTGTGGGGTAAGATTTGAATGTCTTTGGCTATGGTTATGGTAATGTTTTCTAGTTTAATTTTTAGTATCTATTTCTGGTGACTAAATAATTGTGAAAATAAGATAACATATATGCAAAGGTTGTTTACTTGCTAGGCTCACTGCTACTATAAAAAGGCAATTCAAATATTTGACATGTTGTTTTATGTATAGATATGTATACATATATATGTATATATATATACATCACAGATATTTTTTATATAAAAGTTTTCTAAATTAATGAATTACTTTTCAAAGGATAAAAGTGAAATTTTTCCTGCACAGAGGCAAATTACAGTAATTCTATTTTCTATCACTATTTCTAACATTCTGTTCTTTGTCATCTTAGTTTATTTTAGTGTTAATTGAAATAAAATGGTTGTTAAATTTAAGTGAAAATACTTCTTCCACTGAATTATTTCTCTCATCTCATTTTTTCTTTTTGCGGTACGCAGGCCTCTCATTGCTGTGGCCTCTCCCGTTGCGGAGCACAGGCTCTGGACACACAGGCTCAGCGGCCATGGCTCATGGGCCCAGCTGCTCTGCAACATGTGGGATCCTCCTGGACTGGGGCACGAACCCGTGTCCCCTGCATCGGCAGGCGGACTCCCAACCACTGCACCACCAGGGAAGCCCTCTCATCTCATTTTTTACCTAGCTGTAAGACTTCAACGACTTGTTGAACGTCTAAAAGCTTATTTGTTAAGCTTGAACTTTCTGATAAATATATAGTCAGTCTGTTGATTCAATCCTAGCATTATTTTATATTCCATTTTTATTAACCTTTTGAGGACAGGAATTCACCTCTTTATTCCCCAGCTGTTAACACAGTATTTGGCATATAACATCTGACTTAATATTCAAAGATAACAATCTTAAACACAAAATGTCAGTCAGGTTAGGTAAAGGAGAAATTTCCTGTCTAAAAATCAATTTAAGTGTGAAATATCACACACACAGTCATTCTTTAAATTCAAGTATGTAATGAAAAAATAATTTCCTATATGTTTTATAAATTATGATATATCACATTATCACACCAAATTATTATGAATCTGGACTTTTCATGAAAGTATCAGAGAATGCCTTCTATGAGTTATCTTTTGAAAACATTAAGATTTTATTAAAACATTTATTTGGAGATGATATGTTTTTCTACTACAAACTACCATTGAACACTGTCCTTGAGGGGAAGGGAAAGAATGTTACTGAATACTGACTCTAGTACTTATGGGTAGAGCAAACTTAATCCCTTAACCTAGTAGCCTCAGCTGTGGAGTAAATATTACAGATACTCCAGTAATCACAGAATTGAGGAGATTATCAAAAGTTAGAAGAAAAACTGTCTGGGTATAGTGTGTGTTTAATAACAACAGTTGAATAAAGGGATCTATCAAAGTACTGTACAAAAAGGGAAATCACATGCAAATATTAATTATTTCAGGAAATACTTTTTGTGTACTTTGTTAATTAATCAACAAAGTTAATTCTTCATAGAATGCAGTTTCAGGAAAAAAAATATTCCCCAAACAAGAGAGTATGCTTACTTTCATCTGAAAAAGGAAACTATAATATGCATCATGTTTTTTCTTGTGAATCTTTCTACATTTTGAAAAAATTCAAACCTAAATTAAATAAAAATTGCAGTAACTATGTTTTTGCAAGTGTTGATTGTTTGATTTTATTTTACTATTCATACACTACTGCTCTTTTAAAATATAAATCCATATTTCAATAGAGAGATCAGGGCTAGAATTGTGCGTTGAGAATTAAAAACACAGAGATGTTGTTTAAAGCTATGGGCCTGGATGTGAGAGGGAAAAGGAATGGCAGAAGAGATCCCAAGCTAAGCATCAATACATTCCAGCACTTGGAGGTCTGGAAGATGAGGATAATTTCACAAGAAGAATGAAGATTGAAATAGAGAAGCAAGAGAAGATTGCTCCAAAAGCCAAGTGCAAAAAGTGATTCAAGGAGGGAGAAATTGACTGTGGATTATATTACAGATCAGGGCAGATCAGATACAAAGCAGGGATAATCCACTCACTGGAGCAAGAAGAAAGCCAAGTAGGTGATTACAGAAACCAGATGCTTGGTAGATTGGGTGGATGATGAAAGTAAAAATTTTCTTCTGATTTTACTATTTCTTTTTGCAACATTAGAGGCCCATTCTTCTGATGATTGTAAAGAGGTGGGAAGGATTGTTTGAGGTTTGAGGAAATTAAGGGAGGCATGGAGAATTCTTCTCCACTAGAAGACTCGGATCTCAAGTTGACTAAGGAGGTTTTCTGTCCTCTCATTGGCCTGTGCATTTTCCAAAGCAAAAACTGAGCCCTGTTATCATTGAATATAAAATGCGATAGATGTTTTCTGGCTTAGTAGATTAATGTTTATTGTGTGAATTATTGTACCATTAATTTAATGAATCACATAATAGTTGCTTCAAGCCTGCTTTGTTAATATTTTAAATAGTTGAACAATTTTAATTTAGTATAGACATTTCATTATCATTTTATTTACCATAATTCCATGTCATACAAAAATTTAATTTTCTTTTTACCTTCTCTGTTAAAACAAAATACTGTATTTTTAACATTTGGAGTTTCTTTTACCTTTTTTAAAGTCATAATATTTTGTAATAATTCATTGTGTTTTATTTTTACCTTGCCACTATTTTCTCCCTCCCTATCTCTATTTTCCTCTTTCTTACCTACAATATATTTTGCTTTTTTCCTTATACTCTCTTCTGAATTCTGAAATATTGTATTTAGAATTTTTTTTTTTTTTTTTTTTTTTGCCTGTGGAGAACAAAGAGGCAGCTTGAAAAAAAGTGACTATTTTTCTAAAGTCCTGACACATTCTTCTGATTTTTTTCTCTTACTTACCTGTTTCTATTACAACTTCTATCAACAATGTTGGTTTCCTATTTGAAATAAAATTGAACCATAACAGGCAGCCAGGATGTACTTTAAATACACTTCAAAGTGAATTGAAGTGTCTCAGTTCCTTCTCATACTTCAAGGGCTGTGGTCACTGCTCCCTGGCAGTTATATTGTGACACTGATTGCCAGATGATATGGGTCTTGATAACTCCATTTAAGAAATGTAGGAAGAGAAAAATTTATCAGTCTGTCACCATCAGGCCTTATCACCCACAAGCAAGTGGCCAAGCTAAAAGAATTGTGCAGATCACAAAGAATGCCCCAAAGCCGTTTTATTTGAGGAGATTTGACCAGAAAGATTGAACAAGTTTCCCTGGATTCATCTTTATACTCTGGAATCAATAACAGGTATTAGTAAAAACATATTATTAGGCCTCCTTCAACTACTTATGTTTAGAATTGGCTTCACAGGATTAGAAAGAATTCAGTGTATTCTGTTGCTTTCCTGCACATGACCATTCTTCCACAAAATTTCTTTGCTAAGAGTTAGCATAAGGTACTGGGGCTTTTAGAATTGAAGACCTATATCAGTGGTTCTCAAAGTGAGAATATCCTCTGGATCCGTGGACTAAAATTCTCAGGAGATGTGTGAGTTAGAGAAGCTGTATTCATAAAAATGCTAAAACAGTATTTGGACATTTTCAATGTGTTGATTTTTGCAATAGTGGGTGCAAAGCAGTGGTGGGCAAAACTGGCGCCCCTCAGCCAGAATCCAGCAGTGGCGTGAAATTGTTCTAGTGGTCACTTGATTCTTCACTATCACACAATCTCAGGGAGAAGAAAGCCAATTTCATTTAAGAATGTCCTTCAAGAAGCAGTGAAATACAGTATTGTTTTGCATTTCAACACTTGACTACACATCTTTTCAATATTCAGTGTGACAAAGTTGAAACTACATACAAAGCATTTCTGCTGCAGTTATAATAATTATCTTGAGGAAGAAGCAGGGGTAGCTTATTTGAGTTGTGAGCTAAATTAGCTTTTTTGTTTTTTAATATGGAACATTATTCTTACTTGGAAAATGACTGATAAAATATTGTTTTTTGATTTGAGTATTTAGTAGACTTTTTTTTTCCCAAAAAATACAAGGTGAACCTGTCACTTCAAGGAAACTATTGACAGTTACTACTGACAGTATTTGTTGTAATTTATGTCATTTGTGCTTTTAATCAATTGATCCTAAATAATGAGAATTTTACTGCATTATGAATATTTGATGTAGAATATTTTTCTCCCATGATTTATCTAAGATTTGGGGACTTAAATTAATGCCTCTTTTGCTTTGATTGACCTTCTGGAAAATCATTATTAAGTTTTACTATGGATAATATTGTTCACCTTCATTTCAATTTATATCACCTCAACTTCATACTAATTGCTTTATTTTGGGGTTGAGAGAGTATAAGGGTACCACATCGTCCTCTGACTTTACCATTGAGTTATAGTCATGCGTGTAAGTGAACTAAGTTTGCCACGTCATGTTTTGCCCTCATTCCTCTCCTTTTTTTAATCTGTGCTTCCATAATATATTCTAACTATGCAGTGCATGAATATGTATGAACCAAAACACCTCCCAGTTTATATTCCATAATATTTATGTAAAAATAATAAACCCTTTAAGTATGTCTTTTAGATTACACCTAATTCCCCAAGATCCTGATTCTCCACCCAGGTTTTAGGAGAATAGTGTGGCCAGCTTCCCTTGAGAATCTCCAGACATATATAAACTTGAAAGTAACATAAAACTTCTGATCTCTTATTCTTCTTCTGTTAGTATTCTTTAAATGTCCTTTATCCGGTATAAAACCTCATTCTTTAAACAGAAAGTTGGCCATTATAAGCAACATATCATTTTTCTATATCGTATGTTTAAAAATATCATGTGTTAATTGCAATTGGTTTTGCAAGACTGTATTTCTAAAATTGTTTGGGACTACAAGTGTAATCGTGTACTAATGGATCTCCTGGGATATAACCCTTAGTTTACAAGAGTCATTGTTAATGCTCTGTTGTAGGAACAGGTTAATAAAAAACAACAGAGGTGTCATGTGTGCAAAAGCTGATTCTTAAATCTAAAGAGCATGGCAGAAGATGCGGCTTAGCCTGCCTTAATGATGCTAAGAGAATTGAAAAGTAGTTTATCAAGGGCTGTCCCGGGCGTCCCTGGTGGCGCAGTGGTTGAGAGTCCGCCTGCCGATGCGGGGGACACGGGTTCGTGCCCCGGTCCGGGAGGATCCCACATGCTGCGGAGTGGCTGGGCCCGTGAGCCATGGCCGCTGAGCCTGTGCGTCCGGAGCCTGTGCTCCACAATAGGAGAGGACACAGCAGTGAGAGGCCCCCGTACCGCAAAAACAAACAAACAAACAAAAAAAACGGACCCAATGGGCCGCTGAGCAGTGTCTTCCTGGGGTGAGTCTGGGACAGTGGATAGCAGACCAAACAGAGCTAAAGGCTTCCCAGGGCCTCCTCACCTTCAACCAGAGCACCTCTGCTTTTTTTCCCCCAACAACCTGATTTACTTATTTTGTGTATTGCTTTCATTTGAAGACAACATTTTTCTGCAGGAAAAATGTGAGAAAAAGATGTAAGTAAATCTGAATTAATGACTCCTCCAGGTCAGTTTTACATTTGCTTGGGAATATGACCACAGCTATGAACTAGCAGGTAAAAAGGACATGTTACGGGAACTTTTTCTATGCTATCCTTGTGGCAGTGCTCTTCAGTGTCTGCCCCAGCCCTGCATGCTCAGTCACCCTTTACCATCCTTGTTGTTTATTTACCATCCTTGCTGTTTATTTACCATGAAATAGAGATTCAGGGTACAGATTCTGTAGGACTTAGTTCAGTTAAATGAAAACATTAGAAACTTCAAATTTATTTTCAATTCCTCTCACCATTTAATTCTTTACTACACCTGTCTTGGCAGTGAGAATATTAGGTCCATTCTGATCCTAATGGACAGGTCGGTGTTTAAAACTGCTATTCTCACAGATAACTAAGACCTGTTACCAGCTTCTTTGGTTAGGTTCATGTAACATCCCTGAATTAAATAATTCTTTTCCTGGTTATACTGTCTTTTAAGAAAATCTTCCCTGGGCTTCCCTGGTGGCGCAGTGGTTGAGAGTCCACCTGCTGTTGCAGGGGACAGGGGTTCGTGCCCTGATCCGGGAAGATCCCACATGCCCCAGGGCAGCTGGGCCTGTGAGCCTGCACGTTCGGAGCCTGTGCTCCACAACGGGAGAGGCCACAACAGTGAGAGGCCCACGTGCCACAAAAAAAAAAAAAAAGAAAGAAAATCTTCCCTAACATGACCTTTCCCAGATCAGTATCTTATATACTTCCATATTCTGCTTTAAGATCCTCCATTATTTGGGGTGCTTATGGGTCTAAAGCTCTGCTTCTCAACAATTATATATTGTTTTCCTGGATAATGTTTAATTATACATCCAGAATGATGGAAAGTGTGTGTGTGTGTGTGTGTGTGTGTGTGTGTGTGTGTGTGTGTGTGTGTGTTATTTGCAGTGTCTTCTATGGAGAGGAATAAAATCAATTCAAATTGGCTCCTAATGCTGAAATATATTTTCTGAGATAAGAAGTTCATGAATAGGGCTGAAGTTCAGGGTTCTGGCTCTATTTCTCTGAGATTCTCTTTGTCCTTTCTCATGGGTTGGGTTTTTCCTCAGTTAGACTATTTCCAGTTTGGGTGTAACAATTCCAGGCATCATATACAGACATAATAATGTCCAAAAGAGGAGACTGTAGTTCTTGCCTTTCTTATCTGAGAATCAATTAATTAATTTTCCATGCTCCCAACAGACATCTTATTGGTCAGAGTGAGTCACATGCTCTGTAACAACAGATTATTATGACTGCTTGGATGGATGAATCATGTGAGGAAACCATCTACTCTGACTAGTACAATGTTAAAGGGGAAAATGATTGTTTCCTCGCACATTATTAGATTGTGTGGGAGACAATATACAATAACGAAAATCTACCCTAATTACATTATAAAATTATATATGTGTATCATATGATATATTCATACACATACATATCAAATACATGATCACTAGGTGGGGCTGGTAAAGTTGTTCATACATATTGGCCTTCATTCAATTTCTTTTAACATTAAGACCTTTAATATGCTTAGCCTACTTATCTGAGACACTTCTATTATTTGTCTATTCAACCTTATCCTTCACTAGTTTTCTCAGATCACTTCTTCAAGGAATCTTGAAGAATCTTCCTAACTGCTTCAGTTCCCTCTTGATTTGTTTTTCTATCACTTAAGCACCAATTGGGTAATCACTGATTTGATGCCTTTCACATTTATTGGACTATAAATTTTGTTTAAAGCCGTGTCAATTTTTTTCACTATCTTTAGTACCTGTATGGCCCATTTAGCATAGTGAGTGATCAAGAAATATTTGTTCACTGATTGATTCAACACATACTCAAGTAAATGAATGAATCAGAGAAATAATTAAAATTGCAAGGCAGTTGTCTTTAAAGAAAAGGAGAAAACCACCTACACTATTATTTGTACAGACTCTGCTCTATCATCATTTGATTCAGTCTGTGAAGACTTATTGAGGATTAATAGAACTGGTCCTTAAACTTCAAAGAATGTATCACACTTTATGAGCACATTGTGAGAGTAGTAAGTTTGTGAGTCCACATTTATGTCTGTATTTCCTTGATTAATGGTGGCTTTCCTCACTTGATTTCAAGTTCTAAGAAGATAAAGCCTATGTTCTATTTAATTGACAGTTAAAATAAGGACATGGTTCAGTGTTAGGCACATACAAAAACTTAACCTAATTCTGTTTAATGATTGGACTAATGAAGAGATGAATGAAGTTAAGTTGTATGGTATCCATGACTTCATTTTATTGATAGAACTAGAAATAACTGTGCATTTTTTAGGAATAACTTTTCAAATCTTAATGGAAAAAATCTCTCAGAAATTCTAAATTGGAAAAAAAAATCCCCAATTTTCCTTTGTTAAAGTGCTTACCTGTTAAAGTGCCTACCAAGACTTTAAACAACAAATAAACAATGAATTTCTTGTGATGATGCTATTTGATATTTGGGGATGTTCTTCAAAATGAGGATCCATCACCTTCCTTTCACTTGCTCAATACCCTTGATGGGTTAAATGGATCACCTCATCTGCAGGAAAGGAGTTGAAGTCATCATTGCCTATGTCTAACTATCTGTTCTCACACATTATTCGTTACAACCACCAAGACACAAAGGAGGCAAAATATGATTCAATCTCACAGTAGATTGAAAAACAAGTGCCCTAATAGTCCAGGAATGGGAGAGGTCATCCTATGTTCCTGCAAGCTGAGTGATCTGAACTGAAATCTTGAAGGTTTAGCCAATTCAGACAAGCTAAGAGGAAGGGGTGAGGGACATTGTAGGTGGAACAAAATCCGTAAGGAAGACTACTCCCGATTCCATTACTGTGTGCAATCTGAATGGCTCAGCAGCCATGCTAATTAGTGTAAAGGCTGAAACAAAGGCCTTTGCTTTATTTGTTCCTTTCTTTTGTTTACCTTTCCCTTCTTTCTTTTATTAATTCCCTCCTTCCTTCTTCCTTCATCTTTTTTCTTCTCTTTTTCTTCTTCCATCTCATCCTTCTCTTCCCTCTCCCAGCATTTTAGCTGATTCATATCCCCTCCATCTACACCCCCAACACACACTCTTTTCTGCACCAGCGGATTTAGGATGTTCCAGATAGCTCATGTGCACTCCCCCCGCCCCGCGCTCCCTAACTTCTAATATAAAAGGATAAGTACCCCTCCTCGCTGCTTCTATAAGTCAGTACTGGCAAGAAACAATAATGTTTATTATGAAGTCCTAGCTTTTTGGACTAGTGAGCACTAATGTTCGTTTACCTGTAGTCATTCTCATCTCACTTTGTTTTGTATTCTGTTTTATTTTATGGTTTCTGTGTTTCTTTCCTTATTTTTCATTTCATTTCATTTTGAGCATACTGTGGATTACTTTTCAAAAGTTCAACTGTAATTTTTCATTTGGAATATTATGATATTGCATTTGAACTTCATTCAGAGCAAGATAATTGGGCATTATCCTTCAGTTCTAATTCTTTTTTATATGTTCTCCTTAGCATAATTATTACTTCATGGTAATATTATAGTTCTTTCCTTACTTTAATTAATGTCACGTCTCAATTCTAAGTGCTTGTTTTCAGCCCCAGGGTATTAATTTCATATCTTGTTTCTTAAATTAGCTGACTATAAGCTCAGATTTCTGGTGGTTATGATAGTCATACAGCTATTTCATGTCCCCATCAATAAGAAGAAATTAGTGTTTTAATGAAGGATTTTCTGCTCTCCTTTTAGGTATTTGATTTTAAAAGAACTGTGATATTGTTTCAATGACCTTAAGTTGCATATTAAGCTATAATTGCTCTGCAGCTAATATATTTTTGTTATTGCTAGAATCATTCATAGATTATAAAATGGCAGAAAATGCACAAAAACTAATCAGACGTATTTTAAAATAACTTTTATTTTATTGTACTATTTAATAAGCCAATATAGAAAATAATGCAAGTTTCTGAGAAGGCTTAAGAAGATTTGTTTATGAACTAAAGTTTTTTCTTTGATAATAATATCCATGAATAAAAGAAAAAGACGTTCCCTGGAGACATCTTATTAACGCTATATCTAAACTTTTAGAAAAAATAAATAATTCCAAATGTGGCTTATGGATATATAAATCACAATATTTGTATTTATTTCATTGAAAATTTTGAATCTCAAAACATTAATATTAAGCTGGTTATTAAAAGAAATGGTATTGTTTGTGTTCAAGAACAATCTTCTTACTTTGACTTAACTTTTTACAAAATCCCATTGTGACCTTAACCTGCTTTGGTCCCTAAGCACTGATTTTTCTCTATTACCTCAGTGTTTGATTTGTTGCCCAGTTAGTAGTGATGATTATATTGAAGCTCCATCGTTGTTATAATTGCTTTAATATGCTGCCTTGTTTAGTTAGGTTTTCCCTCTTATATTTATTCCTTGTGGGTTATAGAGAATGGGAGATACTTTCTTAGGTTTCATTATTTTATGAGGGGGCGTAGTAAAGCATTTTCTAAAGATATGCATTTTGTTGATATTAACAGCTTTATCAATAATTTGCAAGGATAAATTCAAGAGTTCCCAGAATTTTATTTAAAATGAGAAGTTGGGAAGGAAAATGATGTCACTTGATTGCTGGCAGTCATTATATATTATATTGATTAAACATTCAAAGATTTTCAATGAAGAAGAAAATAATATTAATTTGGGGATAGAAAATGAATTTCTGTGGCAGCATTATGTGTGTGTGTGTGTGTGTGTGTGTGTGTGTGTGTGTATCTCCCTAAGACATGGCTTTAAGATGATATTGGAAGGATGAGATGAGGGTAGGTGGCAGGTGAGGGTGTGTATTTACAAGCAGTGGAGGCTCCTTATTCAGAGTCCCTGCAACAAAAGCAGCTGAGTTCTACAGGATGGGGAAAAGTTCAGCTTGATCTAACATGGAGAGAAAACATAATGGCATTTTTAAAGGCAGTGAAAGTTTTAAAAGAAATTGATGTTTTTTGTGTATTATGAAGGACTTTACTGAGCTTATATTTTTCTTTATGTGCCTGTTGGATTTCTCTGTAGTTCACTGATATTTCATATGATCATTATTTATAATATTGTTTTTCTTGTTTCAGAAATTTCTATGAGATATGGAAGTTTCTTTTCATAAAAGGATGAATGATTACACTCTGACAAGGTTAAGTTCAACAGCTCATGAGTAGTGCAATGAACATCACAGGTTCTTCCTCCTATTCTCTGATTTTCACCCTTTTTGTCTTTAAGCTATTTATTAAGAATTATTCTTTAAATTTTATTTAAGACAGTGCTATAATCTTATGAATACATTAACTGATGTTGAGGAGAGATTGGATGAAATTAGTAGTCCTACTTGGTATTGCTCTTTGATATAAACACTGGATAATAGAAGAATATTTTGTGTGTCATAATTTTACATTTAGTTGTATATCATAGCTAAAAATTTGAATACCTTAGAGTTAGGCTCTAATTTTGAATATTAAGGTTATGAGAATTTATTCTGCTATATTAATTAAGCAATTAAAATGAATCCAGGGCTTCCCTGGTGGCACAGTGGTTGAGAGTCCGCCTGCCGATGCAGGGGACAAGGTTTCGTGCCCCGGTCCGGGAAGATCCCACATGCCGTGGAGCGGCTGGGCCCGTGAGCCATGGCCGCTGAGCCTGCGTGTCCAGAGCCTGTGCTCCGCAACGGGAGAGGCCACAACAGTGAGAGGCCCGCGTACGGAAAAAATAAATTAATTAATTAATAAAAATGAATCCAGATATGATCAAGGATACAAAGCAATTATGATCCTTCTTTTAAGTTCAGAGCTCTTAGTTAAAGAAAAGAGAATCCACTCCATCCAACTTAAACAGAAAAAAAAGATTTATCATGGATTATAGCTTGCTCACTGAAGTGTTTGGAGGGCTGATGGAAAAGGCTATATATAGTCTGAGCCTTCAGGAATTCCTGCCAGAATCATGCTGTTCAAGTGACCCACCGCTGGGTCTGCTGCCTCAGTCATGATGGGGGTATATGATAAATTAGGAAGCTAACACCACAGCTTCAGGCTGCTGATCCACATTGCTTCAGAAGTGATGAGCCAGGTTGAAGGGAAAAGGACAATTCACTGAGCTGGATCCAAAAATGTTACTTCTACCTTTTTCCAAGAACAACTATGAAATGTAAGAATATGGGCTGCAAAGAAAGAATAAGCAGTATATTCTGATGCGGATTTGGCCTGCTTGGGTTTTAGAAGGAACTAAAATCAATTAATATTATTAGAGGAAATCTGGTAATGCTTAGAAGCTATGAAGTTATATACCAGAATCAGCAAACACCATTAGGCTAGGAAAAGAAACTGGAGTCAACATTTTATCCAGAGGAATTTCATCCTGTAATTGTCCATGCATAATTGAATAATAACTTAATGCATGATGATACATTTTATTGTTAATTAATTTAACTTCTTAACATAATCTAGTAAGATGATAGCATGGAATGACACATAGTTCCATATGCAAAAGCGGACCCAGGTACTCTACATACTATATAAAGCCTGAGTTTCCTGAGATATGCAATCTAGGACCCTAACTTTAGAAACAGGCAGAATAAAAATAATGTTGAATACTTTTTCCCACAATTCATCATTCCTCCTGGTATTCATTGTGAATTTACACAATAATGTTATGCAAAAACTATCCCAATAATTACTGGTGAAAAGTATCAACTATTATTTCTCACAATTTTGTGTCTTGGGTCAGTGGTTCTTCTGGTCTGAGCCCCCAGTAGCTAATCTGGGCTGGGCTCACCCAGGTATCTGCAGTCAGTTGGTAGGTTGACTGGAAGTTGGCCGGGTCTTTATGCAAAGGAGCTGAAAATTTATGCCCACACAAAAACCTGCACACGCATGTTTATAATGGATTTATTCATAATTGCCATTACTTGAAAGCAACTACAATGTCCTTCAGTGAGTAAATGGATAAATAAACTATGGTACATCCAGACAATGGAATATTATTTAGCACTTAAAAGAAATGCACTATCAGGCCATGGAAAGTCATAGAGGATCCTTAAATGTATAACTGAAAGAAGGCAATCTAAAAAGGCTGCATACTGTATGATTCCAAATATATGACATTAAGGAAAGTGCAAAATTTTTAATACAGTAAAGATCAATGGTTGACAGGGATTAGGAGAAAAGGAAGGACGAATAGGTGGAACACAGAGGAATTTTAGGGCACTGAAACTATTCTGTGTGATAATATAATGGTGGAGATATGTCATTATACATTTGTTCAATCTCAGAATGTATGGTAGGAAGAGTGAACCCTGAATAAACAACAGATTTTTTAAAAATTAATTTTTATTGGAGTATAGTTGCTTTACAATGTTGTGTTAGTTTCTACTGTACATCAAAATGAATCAGGTATACATATACATATATCCCCTCTTTTTTGGCTTTCCTTCCCATTTAGGTCACCACAGTGCATTAAGTAGAGTTCCCTGTACTGTACATTATGTTCTCATTAGTTGTCTATTTTATACATAATATCAATAGTGTATATGTGTCAATGCCAATCTCCCAATTCCTCACACCTCCTCTCCTTTCCCCCTTGGTATCCGTATGTCTCTGTCTCTATTTCTGTTTGCAAATAAGATCATCTATACCATTTTTCTAGATTCCACATGTATGCATTAATATACATATTTGTTTTTCTCTTTTGGACTTACTTCACTCTGTATGACAGTCTCTAGGTCCATCCATGTCTCTACAAATGACCCAATTTCATTCATTTTTATGGCTGCGTAATATTCCATTGTATATATGTACCACATCTTCTTTATCCATTCCTCTGTTGATGGACATTTAGGTTGATCCCATGTCCTAGCTATTGTAAATAGTGCTGCAATGAACATTGGGGCGCATGTGTGTTTTTGAATTATGGTTTCCTCAGGGTATATGCCCAGTAGTGGGATTGCTGGGCCATATGGTAATTCTACTTTTAGTTTTTTTTTTTTTTTTTTTTTTGCTGTACATGGGCCCCTCACTGTTGTGGCCTCTCCCATTGCAGAGCACAGGCTCCGGACGCACAGGCTCAGTGGCCATGGCTCACGGGCCCAGCCACTCGGTGGCATGTGGAATCTTCCCGGACGGGGGCACGAACCCATGTCCCCTGCATCGGCAGGTGGACTCTCAGCCACTGCCACGAGGGAAGCCCCTACTTTTAGTTTTTTAAGGACCCTCCATACCGTTCTCCATAGTGGCTGTATCAATTTACATTCCCAACAATAGTGCATGAAGTTTCCATTTTTCCACACCTTCTCCAGCATTTATTGTTTGTATATTTTTTGATGATAGTCATTTGGACCGGTGTGAGATGATACCTCATTGTAGTTTTGATTTGCATTTCTCTAATAATTAGTGATGTTGAGCATCCTTTCATGTTTTTGTTGGCAATCTGTATATCTTCTTTGGGGGAATGTCTATTTAGGTCTTCCACCCATTTTTTGATTGGGTTGTTTGTTTTTTTGATATTGAGCCACATGTGCTGCTTGTATATTTTGGAGATCAATCCTTTGCCAGTTGCTTCGTTTGCAAATATTTTCTCCCATTCTGAGCGTTGTCTTTTCGTCTTCTTTGTGGTTTCCTTTGCTGTGCAAAAGTTTTAAGCTTCACTAGGTTCCATTTGTTTATTTTTGGTTTTATTTCCATTACTCTAGGAGGTGGGTCAAAAAAGATCTTGCTGTGATTTATGTTCAAGTGTGTTCTTCCTATGTTTTCCTCTGAGAGTTTTATAGTGTCCGGTCTTACATTTAGATCTTTAATCCATTTTGAGTTTATTTTTGTGTATGATGTTAGGGAGTGTTCTAATTTCATTCTTTTACATACATGTAGCTGTCCAGTTTTCCCAGCACTACTTATTGAAGAGACTGTCTTTTCTCCATTGTAAATCTTTGCCTCCTTTTTCATAGATTAGTTGACCATAGTGGCGTGGGTTTATCTCTGGGCTTTCTTTCCTGTTCCATTGATATATATTTCTGTTTTTGTGCCAGTACCATAGTGTCTTGATTACTGTAGCTTTGTAGTATAGTCTGAAGTCAGGGAGTCTGATTCCTTCAGCTCCATTTTTCTTTCTCAAGATTGCTTTGGCTATTCGGGGTCTTTTGTGTTTCCATAGAAATTGTGAGATTTTTTGTTCTAGTTCTGTGAAAAATGCCATTGGTAATTTGATAGAGATTGCATTGAATCTGTATATTGCTTTGGGTAGTATAGTCATTTTCACAATATTGATGATTCTTCCAATCCAATAACATGGTATATCTCTCTGTATGTTTGTGTTGTCTTTGATTTCTTTCATCAGTATCTTATAGTTTTCTGCATAGGAGTCTTTTGCCTCCTTTGAATGGTGATGATGTATCAATGTAGATTCATCATTTGAAACAAATGTAACACTCTGGTTGTGGACATCCATAATGGGAGAATTTTTGCATGTGTTGGGGTTGGGAGTATATAGGATATCTATATTCTGCCCACTATTGCTGTGAATCTAAAACTGCTCTAAAACATTTCTATTTGAAAAATAAACAGTAAATACTGTCTACATTTTTTCTCCTTTATCACATATTTGATTGTATCTTCTTCTTATATTGTACCTTGTTTTGTTCTAAATCCTGTACTGCATGATCTGGTTACTAAATTTAGCCTGCAATGCTGTTGTAGGATGTCACAAAAGTCTTATATAAGCTTCATAGTTGATTCATTTTCAGGTATGATGGAAGAGGACTTAACTAAATACCTCACTCTTTTCTTCACCAGTATATAAAATATACCCAACAAATAAGCTGTGCAAAGCTTTCACTTTAGCATTTATTCTGTTTATGCCAGAGAATCCCTAAGCTTCTCCTAATGTTGTAATATTTATTTAACATGCTTTTTAAAATTGGCTACATCCAGTTATGTTTCCTAATAAGAATATTCTATTAGTTTCATTTATGAACAGCATTTTGCTTAGCAAAAGATAATGAAATAATTGCTTTTGACAGAGTTTAGTGAGGGAATTTTGAGTGGAATAAGTGCTATGAAGAAATGAGGCAATATTTGAATTCCATTTCTGGTGGTTTCATGCCCAGTAAAAATATTTATAGAGAAAAATTTTCTCTGAATTAATATAACCTAATGAAAATATATTTACATTAGTATAGTACCCTTCTCAGAGTGTGTAAAATGTAAAATACATTCAAATAGATTCATTTACTCATTAGGGCTAAACATACGTACACACATATGCACACACATATATAAACGTACTTTAAATAGAATGGATGAGACTTTTTTCTATTCTTTGATTTATATGTTTATATTCCTGTCACAGTAATATAATAACCAAAATATCAACATATTTGTAAATATATTCAATATCAATCCATATGCGTGCTCCTGTGTTTGTGTGTAGTTGTGTGTGTTGTGGTTTTATACGTGTATAATTTATGGAAAATCATATATTTGATATATTTGTTGAAGCTCAAATAATGCAGTCTTGCAATGAAAGTGAAATTTCAATGGCATTTTCTGTGGAAGGAGGAGCTCTTCTTAACACACAAAGCAACGTAAATATTATAAGCCTAATAAAAATTAATGACCTCATGATAGAAATATTAGCAATTAAATAAAGTAACAATTTGTTTAGCAGTAATATTGAAAAAAACAAAAATATATTTTTCATTCCTAACTTTACTTTTTTAAATGGCCTATATATGTATTTTAAAAGACCGTTGCCATTGTTTGTTAGTTAAAATAAACATTTTAAAGATAAATACATAAACTCCTCAGCATAGTACTTTTGCCTTCTAGAAATAAAATATAAATATGTATTAAAAAACTGCATGTAAGTTTTACTCTTTCAAGTATTTTTACCATAAGAACTTTCAAAAAATAAATGATACATATACATCTTTACTCTGTTATTTCATTATATATTTTTCCATTATTAAAAAGTAATAAGAACTGGTCACCATTATATAAATATATCAACTTTATAATTTTTACATTATTTTTATCCATAAATAGCTTTCAGATGACCCTTAAGTAAATTATTATTTAAACAATAAATTTAGCACAGGTATAAATGTATACTTTAAGATATATATTTAGAAATAAATATCAGGAAACATATCTTCAAATAGAAGATAAAGGCTGGAATGAAACATTTGCAGAATAGTCAAGTAATTGATTATATTTTTATTTAAACATATTTAAATCGAAATATATTGATATCTACCCTATCTAAACATATTTTATGTGCTAAGCTGTCCAGTCTCCAGTGGAGAACACACAATGACATTAACACCTGGAGATTTGTCTGGCATCCAGCTCACTAATGGGACAGGTATTTTGTGTTGGCAAGTGTGGTATATTTGCCACTCCATTTTACTACTTATCATCTTCTCTTCAATCAAAAACAAGAGCCAGGAGGGAAGTAGGGTGACCACGCTACATATTGCATCTGGGACGTGAGCTTCAAAGAGAGTGAAATCAGAGAGAAAATATACTGTGAATGGTTGACTACGGTTAATACTGGGTTGCTTGTTTGTGGTTGCTTGTGTGCTGGTCAAATAAGAAATACAGAGTGAATCAGATTTGTTCAGGAATTTTTTTTTTAATAGTTCAAGAACAAGACCACAAAAAGTAACAAAAAAAGTCTCTTTTTAGTTCAGAATTAAAATACATGTGTACCTGGTATTAACACGAAATTTACTGAAGTGTTGCAAGTATCACCTTGACTTTCAACTTAGCATCTGATGGGGAACTTCATCAGCATACAAATGGAGACACAGTAATTGATGTATTGAACTTTTCATAGGACATGTACTGAAAAGATCAAGATCCCTTCTTAATTAAGAGTTTATTAAGACAAATGAAAAATAAAGAATGAGGGAAAATCAAAATTGAGCATTCTATATGCTACTATATACCAAAGTTGGAATTTATAAGATCTTGTAGAAACAGCAAAAGTAGTGTATGATAATGATTTATATATCCTTTGTAAACATCATTTGAGCTGATTCTGAATTAAATATAAAATAAAATTTAAATATAAAATATTTGGACTTTGTAAGGCAAGAAATAAAAATAATGAATTGAAAAGCATATTTCAAGGGCTTCCCCGGTGGCACAGTGGTTGAGAGTCCGCCTGCCGATGCAGGGGACACGGGTTCGTGCCCCAGTCCGGGAGGATCCTGCATGCCGTGGAGCGGCTGGGCCTGTGAGCCGTGGCCGCTGGGCCTGCGCGTCCGGGGCCTGTGCTCCGCGGCGGGAGAGGCCGCAACAGTGAGGGGCCCGCGTACTGCAAAAAAAAAAAAAAAAAAGCATATTTCAAGATAAAAAGTGGTTTGACATAAGATAATAAGGAAACAAAAGATCAATAGCTAAATTAAATCTCCTTTTAAGGTGGTAAAGAACATAATTATTGCTTTACAAAATCAAATCAGAATTGTATCAGAAACAATACAAGAAATTTAAAAAAATTTAGAAGGATTAAAGACATTTTAATAGATTATATCAATACACGTGCAAGACCAAGGTAAAGATAACCAAAGACAGAATAATTGGTAGGGATGATTCTAAAACAAATGCAATAAATGCCACAAACAAGTAACAAATATTAAATTTTAAAATGGTTTAAACTGCTTATTGAATAACAATCATCAATTTTGTAATTAAACAAATTTTAACATATATTAATTTACATATACATATTTAAGACAAATTTATTATCATGCAAATATTTATAACATCACAATTTTAATAGTCTTTTAGAATTAGTAGACTGAAAATAAATTAGCTTAGTTACTATATAGATATTCCCTCACAAAACACCATATTAATTTGAGTGAAGAAGAAGGTTGAAATAATGATTTAACCAGTCCATCCTAATTTTAAGCTGCTTATAAATCTGCAGGTGGTAGAAAGTTCAATATAAGAAATGATCTTAAATTTGATAAATTCATTATGTGATGAATATGCATATTTTTAGAAGAATCCACCATGCAGCTTCTAGTGTAGTGATGTTGGGACATACAAGGATTTTGACTTAGATAATGCAATCATTGCCCAAGAATAAAGGAGTCTTTGCCTAAAATGTTACTTGAAGAAGCATCATTTCATTTAATTAGGAACATGAAACTAATGTCCTTAGAAGAAAGAAAGTGTCATGCTCGGTATGGACTTCTCTTCTTGTTCTTGATTATACTGTTATATGTACACACTTTCAAAAACGTTAACTAAGGAAGAATCAGAAAATAAAGAAATATATAAAGTAAAAAATACTTAAGATGGTTATTATGGTCCAAATATATTTTAAACCAGAAAATTGTGCATGAAATATCCTTTGGATTTTTTCTTATAATTTTATGCTCTTTTGCACAATGCTAACATTATAATTTGCCATTATCTGGCACTTTGTAACTCAGGGTTTTTTGTACTATTGGAAATCATGCAAGAGTTATCCTGTTCATCTGGGGAAATAAACATTTTCAACAGGATATTATTAAAGATGCTTAATAAGATATCTAGTGGAATGCCTCTTATTTTAAATGATTTTTAGTCAATATTAGCAGCCCTCTAAAATGTTATAGTATAGGTTTATGTGCTTCAATACCCCAAACTCTTATTTGGCTGTGTAATTATCTTTGTTATACCTTTTTTATTAATATAAAAGCATCAACATAACGTATAAGAAAGACATATATATAAATATATGTATAATTATGGCTAATCCCAATTGTTTATTTATCTGTATGGAACAATCAGTAGAAATGTATTAATATGGCATATTAATTTGACATTTTAAACATCATTGCAATTGAATATCATCATATCTGAGGAAATAATTTAATTTTATTTACTTACTCTGTGCTGTAACTTTGCTTGTATGGGAATTTCCAAATTGTTATGGTATTTTTAAAAATATTAACTTATTAAATCAAGACCATTTGAAAATGTGTGTTTTTAAAGGCTTTATTTTCTTAGAGCAGTTTTAGATTCACAGCAAAATTGAGAGGAAAAATTAAGTAGAAAGGACAGATTTCTCACATGCCCACTAACTCCACACATACATAGCCTTCCTTATTATCAACATCACTTATCAGAGTGCTACAGTGTTACAATAGATGAACCCACATTGACACATCATTTTCACCGATAACATGTAGTTAATTTTAAGGTTCTCTCTGAATGTACATTCTGTGAGTTTGGACAAATATATAGTGACATGTATTAATATTATAATAGCATACAGAGTAGTTTTACTGTCCTCTGTGCTGTCTATTCATTCCTTCTTCCACTCCCCATCCCTAATCCCACTCCTGAACATCACTGGTCTTTTATTCTCTCCATATTTCTTCCTTTAACAGAATGTCATATAGTTAATAGAATCACACAGTATGCAACCTTTTCAGATTGCCTTCTTTCAATTAGTAGTATGTATTTTAGGTTCCTCCATGTCTTTTTCATAGGTTGAGAGCTTATTTCTTTTTAATGTTCAACAGTATTCTGATTTCTGAATGTAACAGATTATTTATCCATTCACCTACTGAAGGATATCTTAGTTGATTCCAAATTACGGCAATTATGAATAAAGCTGCTGTAAGTATCAACGTACACATTTCTGTGTGGATGTAAGGGGTCAACTCTTTTGGGTAAATATCAAGGAGCACGATTGCTGGATCATTTGATAATAGTATGTTTGGTTTTATAAGAAACCACCGAACTTTCTTTCAGAGTGGCTACCACTTTTCATTCTCACCAGTAATGTATGAGAATTCTCATTGATCCATATCCTTGCCAGCATTTGATGTTGTCAGTGTTCTTGATTTTCGCCATTCTAATAGGTGTGTAGTGATATCTTATGATTGTTTTAACTTGAATTTCCCTGATGACATATGTTGAGGAGCATCTTTTCAGATGCTTATTTGCCATCTGTGTATCTTCTTTGGTGAGGTGTCTCTTAAGGTCTTTGGCCCATTTTTTATTTGGGTTGTTTACTTACTGTTGAGTTTTAAGAGTTCTTTCTATGTTTCAGATCAGTCCTATGTTAATTGTTTCTTTGCAAATATTTTCTCCCAGTATGTGGCTTGTCTTCTCATTCTTTTGACAGTTTCTTTTTGACAGTGTGGTTGTTTTTAATTTTAATATTTTAATGAAGTCCAGCTTATCAATTCTTCCTTTCATAGATCATGTCACTGATGTTGTATCTAAAAAGGCACCACCATACCTTTATCTCAGTTTTCTTCTATGTTATCTTCTTGGCATTTTATAGTTTTGCATTTTACATTTAGGTCTATGATCCATTTCAAGTTAGCTTTGTAAAGGGTGTGAGGTATGTATTTAGGTTCTTTTTGTGCAAGTGTATATCTAGTTGTTTCAGCGCCATTTGTCAAAAAGACTTTGCTCCATGATATTACCTTTGCTCCTGTGTCAGAAAATAGTTGTCTCTATTTATATGGATCTGTTTTTCTAGGCACTCTATACTGTTCCAATGATCCATTTGTTTCCTCTTTTGCCAGTTCCACACTGAGTTGATAATTGTGGCTTTATAGTAACTCTTAAAGTAGAATAGCATCAATCCTCTAACTTTGCTCTTCTCCTTCAAAATCATGTTGGCTATTCTGGGTCTCTTACCTTTCCATACAAACTGCAGAATTGGTTTGTCATTAGCCACATAATAACTTGCTGGGGATTGATTGGGATTGCATTGAAACTGTAGATCAAATGGGAAGAACTGATATTTTAACAATATTGAGTCTTCCTATCCATGAACATGGAATATTTCTCCAATTATTTAGTTATCCTTTGATTTAATTCATCATAGTTTTGTAGCTTTCTTACATAGATCTTGTACAATTTTTTTTGACTTATACTTTTTTTGAATTATACGTTTTTTGACTTATATAATTTTTTTTGACTTATAAATTATAAGTAATTTTGGGGCATGCTGATAGAACGGTATTGTATTTTTTAATAAACTTATTTATTTTATTTATTTGGCTGCATTGGGTCTTCATTGCTGTGCGCGGGCTTTCTCTAGTTGTGACAAGCAGAGGCTACTCTTTGTTGTGGTGTGTAGCCTTCTCATTGCAGTGGCTTCTCTTGTTGTGGAGTACAGACTCTTGGCACGCGGGCTCAGTAGTTGTGGTGCACAAGCCTAGTCGCTCAGTGGCACATGAGATTTTCCCAGACCAGGGCTCGAACCCGTGCCCCCTGCACTGGCAGGTGGATTCTTAACCACTGCACCACCAGGGAAGTCCCTGGTATTGTATTTTTAATTTCAAATTCCACTTGCTCATTGATGGCATTTAGGAAAACAAGCGACGTTTGTATGCTAACCTTGTGTCCTACAACCTTGTTATTATTGCTTGTTAGTTCCAGTAGCGTTTTTCGTTTGTTTTATTTTGGATTTTATACATAGACAATTATGGAATTTGAGAACAAAGACTGTTTGCAATAATTTTTGCCTCTATATAACAGTGTTTTCTTGAACTCAGCTCACTCCAGACACCAGCTTATTGCCATCTCGTCTAGGGCCCATCTCCCTAAAACAGAAAAACACATATTTTGTCTCACTTCCAAGTGATCAAGACCTTTTTAAAAAGCACATCCTACCACATCCTAAAGCCTTATCTTGGGAACAGCTGCATTTCGTAATCCCTAAGTGTGAGCAACCAAAGACTCCATTAACTGTTGGCCCGAAACATAGAAGCAAAATTTTCCCCACTGGTGTGCTTTGACCAGGCATTCCAATTCTCTCCAAATCCACTCTGTAAACTGGCATTATAGCACTTTTCAAACCTTGTTGTGATAGTAGAACACAAAACAAAATAAATCAAAAACAAACAAAAACAAAACAAAACAAAACCCAAACCACAGGGGCATTAGCACATGCCAGATGTGTTTGACTTGTCTTTTCTACATATCATTTGCATTATCTGTAAATTGAAGAAGATAATGATAGTTCCAAAATCTTAAGCTATTTTTTCTGTTTAGTGTGTTTATTTGTCTACAAAATAGTAGGAATCAATTAAGAAAACCTGTTTATATCAATTGGCTGGCTGTCTTCTCCACCATTTTGTTAATTACATGAGAATAAGCATTGCATCTTTTTCAGATTATCACCACCCAAATCTTCAGTAATGTTATAAAGAGAAGGAGACCTGTATGTACTACCATTAGACTCCAACAGATAATTGCTTTAGCAGGGGCATAGACATATTTTTTAAAATTGGTATATTTTAGATAATGTTTTTGTTACAACATTTTGATAATGTTGAAAAATGTTTCCAATAATTAAAGCACAATTTTATAACTAAACATTTTAATGCCAAAAAGATGTCTCATGTTTCAGTATTTGACTGGCCATTGATTTGACATTGTGGTCGTTGACTTAAGTGCCATTAAATACCTTGGCATTTCTAATGCAGTCATAGTAATTTTTTGTCTTACTTATTCATTACTTTGTACATGCTAAGATATTTTCACAATAAAGAATACTTATATAATGTAATGAGCTGGATTGTGGCCTCTCCCAGAATCTTCAAAAATTACCTTCTTTGGCAAAAAGTTCTTTGCAGATTTATTAGTTTGCCAAAGCTGTCATAACAAAATACAGCAGATTGGATGACTCCAACTACCCAAGTATATCTTCTCACAGTTCTGCAGCCTAGAAGTCCAAGATCAAGGTATCAGCAGATTTGGTCTTTTCTGAGGCCATTCTTCTTGACTTGCAGATGACCACCTTCTCTGATAAGGTATTTCCTTTGTGCATGTACATCCGTGATGTCTCTTTGTGTGTACAGGTTTCTGTTTCTTACAAGGATATCAGTCAGGTTGTGTTAGGGCCCAATCATATGGCCTCATTTTACCTTAATTACCTTTTTAAAGACCCTATTTCCAAATACAGTCACATTCTAAGGTACTAGGGATTAGGCCTTCAACATATAAATTCTGTAGGGACACAATCCTGCCCATAACAATAGATACAATTGAATTAAGGATCTTGATATGAAGATTACCTGCATGGGTCCTAAATCCAATGACAAGTGTCCTTCTGAGAAAAAGATAGAGGGGGATTGAGACCCACAGAAAAGAAAGAGGCAGTAGACCATAGAGGCAGAGATTGTAATGATGTACCCATAAATCAAGGATTGTAAAGAGCCACCAGAAGTTGGAAGAAGCAAGAAACAAATTATCCCCTAGAGCCTTAGAGGGAGTATAGCCCTCCCAAAGTTCAGAATTCTAGCTCAAGAACTGTGAGAGAATACATTTCTGTTGTTTTAAGCCACCAAGTTTGTGGTCATTTATTTTGGCAGCCTCAGGGAGCTAATACAGATTTGTTAATGTTTCTAGTTCTTGGCACCTGTTCCTGCAGATTTAGAATGATTTTTCATAAACATCCTTGACCCATTTAGTTTTGTCTGTAAAATACAAGAAGGAAATTAATATACAAATACACAGGTAAATAAATATGTATATACACATAATATACATAGTTGCAACAATCTATAGATGTTTTTGTTGCATTTTCTGTTTACATTTGATGTAGGATAAATAATCAACTACATCTTTTTTTTTAATTCTTATTTTTAGAATTTCAAGATGCTAGAGAAAATAAGATTGTTTGAAAATATATGTACAGAAAAGGAGTCTACAATATAAATTTACAAAGAGTTGCCAATGACATATATATGCCTATATTTGTATATCAAAATATTTAAAATGTTAATATATTTGTGACTATTTGGTTCTATGTGTGAAAAATACTAGATACCCTTGTTTGTTTAACTCAGTTTGCTAAGATTGTTAATTATTAAAATTTAGTTACCTAGCATAAATAAATCTAAAAGTACTTGCAATTCATATGTTATAAAGATTTGCTTTGTTGGAAATATACTGGTAACTTCCATTATGAGGAAGTATGTACCATGAACAATTTACTCACTGAAGAAGTTGGTGTCTCTAAGAATTTAGGACATGAAACAGTAATGATGGTTTCTAAGATTTATCTAGAGTTTCTATCTTTGCTATTTCCCTATGGCTACAATAAGTCATCAGGTTGTTATTAAGAAAGTGAGAGTATATTAAAATCCACTTTTAAATCATTAGAATTGGTATAATGTTATTGTTTTGCATTAATTTCAGAAGTCATAGACTAATAAATATAAGGAACAGCGTCTTAAAAAATAGATGTTGCTGAAAATTTAAACATAGTTTTGTGGTATATAAAGACAAATTATTGCTCATGTTGGCTAGAGCATCTGAAAACTCCCATTGGGACCTCTGGGCACAGCAAATACATTCAGTAAGCCATACCTTCTGTAAATGATTCTTAGTGAAAATAAAACTGTTAATAAAAATACAATATTCATTCCACCATTAGTGCTGTTTTCCTTTGGGGCTTCAGTAAATTATCCTACTGATGTTCAGAAGCAAAGTGTATTATACCTTTTTTTTTTTTTTTTTTTTTTTTTTTTTTTTTTTTTTTTGCGGTACGCGGGCCTCTCACTGTCGTGGCGTCTCCCCTTGCGGAGCACAGGCTCCGGATGCGCAGGCTCAGCGGCCGTGGCTCACCAGCCCAGCCACTTCACGGCACGTGGGATCCTCCCGGACCGAGGCACGAACCCGTGTCCCCTGCATCGGCAGGCGGACTCTCAATCACTGCGCCACCAGGGAAGCCCTGTATTATACTTTTGAGACTATAGAATAAAAATCACATGAGGTTGACAGATTATTCTTCAGTCTAAGTCTCATCAACTACTTTTTCTTAGTAGGATCTCCAGGGTCCAGAATCCCGTATTCTTAATTTACAGCTGTTATTTTATTCAGAGGTGCTCAGTAAGAGCTTCCATTATTCTCTAGCATTCCTTTTTTTTTTTTTTTCTCCTTCTCACTTTTATTCAAACCACAGTGTAGAAAATCTTGAAAAATCACTTTATTTTTCATTATTTTTAACATGTTACAATTCTAAATCCACAGATTATTTTCAAGAATGATCCCTAATGCAATCTTAAGGAGTCAAATTAATTTGTTACTAATAGTCTCTGCATATTGCTAGGCAGCTGGGGGGAAGAGGGTGTTCTGGGAATGTTTATATTGAATAACAAGAATGGAGGGAAACGGATTTCTTAATTTAACCCTGCTTTGACATGTAGCCTTCCCTGAGGACCTCTATAACTATCAAAATGAGCTATTTATCTATAGTCCCAGAGGCAGCAGATTGCCTAGAGAGAGAGGGAGAGAGAGGGAGACAGAAGAGATAGTGTCTTAAACAGGAAGTATCTTCCCATATTTACAAACTTTTGTAACTTTGACGTTTTGACCCTGATAAAATTGGAGGACATAACATTTCATAATTTCGATACTTACATAAAAATATTTTTCAGGTTTTATTGTCAGATTTGTAGAGTGGCTACAAGTGTGTATACATAAACATGATGTGACACAATTTAACACACTCCTCCATTTCCTGTAAATTGTTCTTCCATTGGGGGCACAGGTGTTCTGGTGTCTCCTTTTATGATGTTAGCAGCTATTGGTTATCTTTGTCTAGATATATTAATTCACCAGCAGTTAAACTGGTGCTATTTTAATTCCATCACTCTTTCCTCACTTATTAGCAGATATTTTTATGAGTAAAAACATCCCCTCATCAATTCTGTGGTTACCAGTGGTATCAGAAAGGCAGGATAAATGCCTGATTCTTTCTCATCAATTACTAGTTTTCAAAAAAAAGATTTTGCTTCCCTAGAATCTTCATCAATGAACAATTGTTTTTTATAAATACCATTATTAACTCAGATATAAATGAATTTGATGGATTTCAACAAACTCAAGCTGTTCTTGATCAATTTTTTTCATCTTTTACTCATAGGAGCCTCTTCAGTTTAGCTAAGTCCTTTCGGCACAGCCCCAGTAGTCCTTGGTAGCTTCCATGCTATCTGGAGTATTAGTATTCCAGGCTTATGTTGTCTTTCTCCTGCCACAGACCAGAAATCAATCATTTCTCCAAAGTTAACCAATTACTTTTAGTGGGAAACTGTATCTGCATGGCATAATCTGGGTGCTGCTTATGCTCACTACTACTGCACTGAACCTAGTTTCTATGCATTTCAGAGAACAGAACCAGAAAAATAGATAGATGATAGCTAGATAGCTGGATACATAGATAGATGAAGTAAGTCAAGAGTTGTTCTGAGTTTTCTAATTCAAATCCAGCTGTTAAGGGTTTTTGTATAATCTGCTCATCTTTCTGTCTTTCTTCTGATTTTCAGCAGTGGAAATCACTGAATTAGATTAACATTTGCTTTATTCACCATGCACATGAAACAGTCTCAGATAGCAATGTAAAGTATTTTGTATGGGTTTCCAGTCAAAAAGCCAAGTAGAGAAAAGTGTGTATAATATAGATATATGTGTAGTGTGTGTATGTACACACATACATCTATAACATACACACTTTTCTCCATCTTTTTCATTTATGACACATGGGTATCAAATCGTAATTATATACAAAATCATCATTATTCTTTTGTAGAACTGTGATTTCATGGATGTAGCACACTTTATCCAACCAGATCTTCATTGGCAGAAATTTGGATTTTGCTCACTTTTCAATTTGTTTGTTTTTCTTCTGGGTCTCACTTCATCACATAAAGTGCTCCAATCATTTGCTTAGTTTTCAAAAATATTCTTTTTAATAATATTTTTGCCAGGGTATATTTTAGATATATCCCTAGGTGCTATATTGCTGGGTCAAAGGGTGAATCATTAACAAAGTTTGTCATATACCGCAAAATTACTATTCATGATGATTTTTTCATTTTTTCATCCCACCAGCAAAGTATGAAGGTTAATATTTAGTTGCCCCACAGTTAGCTAATATGTTGCTAAATTTGTTTTTTTACCAATGTGAGAGGTGAGAAAATGGTATTTCAGTTTTTGGATTTCTTCCATTTCTTTTTCTGTGACGTGTATGTTCAACTTTTTTATTTTTTAGGGTTGTTGAAAATGTTCTCTAATTTTCAATGGGTGGCTTCATTTAGCACATTAAGGCTTTGATATTTTAAGTTGCAAATATTTTTTCAGTTTGACATTTGTCTGTTTACTTTATTGGTTGTGTCTCTTGTCATGAAAGTTTTTTTTTAAATGTAATCTAATTTATCTAAATTTTTTCGTATTGCTTCTGGATTTTTAATTGTAGATTAAAAAGATTTTCCTCCCTCACTTCTAGAAAAGGCAACCAAGTTTTCTTCTGTTATGCATATTGTTTTATCTCTTTATGTTTAAATCTCTAGCCATTTTGGAATTAATTCATCCTCATGTATGATGTGATGAACAGATAACAATTTTATCTCTTTTCCATGTGGTCTCCAGTTATCCTAATCACTCATTTAAAAATACATTTTTCCTCACTTTTCTGATATGCCATTTTTCTTTTGTCCCCTTGGTTTCTCCATCTATCCTTTCACCCAAAACACATTTTAGAGTTGTGTTTAAAATGTTTGCTGTCATAGAATCCTTTTCTCCTTTTGGCTCATTTTGTTTTTCTTCAAGTTTTTTGGCTAATAAGTATTTGTACTTGTTTGTTTTTTCAAATAAACATTTTAATCATATTCTCATGCTTCAGACAATAAAAAGAATTGTGATTTTACTGGCATTTCCATAAGTGCTTAGATGAGCTCATAGAGAAGTGACATCTCTTTATGATGTGGAGTCTTCCTACCCAAGGATATGGTGTTCATTTTCTAGTTCTCTATATCTCCTTTCTATGATCATTTTTTCAATATTTCAAAGTAAAATTGTTTTTTGTATACTGGCATTATACAATTGAAAAGCAAAATAAAATCAAAATCAAAAAATTTTAAAAGACATTTAAAATAACATTTAAAGATGATATATTAATAAATGAGTTCAAGATATGTACAGCAAACCAAAGAACATTGCTGAGAGAAATCAAGAATGACCCAAACACATGGAGACACACACCATGATCATTTGGAAGATTCAATTGTATCAAGGTAGTATTTCTTCCAAAATTGACCTATACATCTAATTAAATCCCAATTTTCATACATACATTTTGTTTTAAATTTAGGATTTTGATTTGTGATACATCTTTGAATTTCTTTTGTCCTATCATCATACAACACAAGAAAAGTGCTCCCCAGGTTAGATAAAACACCTCTGCTTCCAAATGCCCAACAAATGCTTAACACATGCTTTTTTTTTAACCTAAGGATTTCACCGTTTAGTAGGAAAGGTAGGCAATGACTCAGGTGGAGTGTTATGCATTTAACAATAGCAGTGTACTTAAGGAGTTTGGTAAAGTAGTGAAGACTGGGATTAAATTTGCCTGAGGGAAGCAGGAGACGCAGTAAGGCTGGCTCTTAAGAAGAAATAAAAGAACTGTGATTCTAAAGTTATATATCTCATACAATATTTACTGTATTTATTTATTTTACTAGTAATGGATATATAGCTAGCTATCTTTGTTTTTCTCAAATAGGTATCTAGTTCTTTCAGCAACATTTATTGAAAATCTTTCTTTCCAGATTTAATATCATAGAACACAGAGAAGCTGGCTTATATAAGACAAAAGAGATGGCAATATCTTTAAATAGCAGTTCAGCATGGAAAAGTTTGCAGTTTTTCTACAGTTTTTTTTTTTTTCTACAGTTTTCAAAAGTAATAATGGATAAAGTAAAAATATGATTTGAATAATTTCTATCACTATATGCTGTTAGAAAATTATTTAAAAATGTAAGAATTAGAATATGTGGTTATTTAAAATAGTCATAATACTGTGGTTATTTAAAATAGTCATAATACTTTTACTGAATAAAATTGTTTTAAGTATTCTTTTTCACATAAATATATTTTAGAAAGATAAGCTATTTCTGCAGGTAATATCACAGCCTTACTTTGTGTTTAGTTTATACTCAAGGCGGTTGTTGTTTTTGTTTTTTTGTATTTTTTTCTTTTTGCACTGACTACTGAATGTTCTAAAGAGCGAGTTGAATCTCTAATAGGAATATGATCTGATTCTTTTATGCAGTTTTTTAAATCTTCTGTGGTGATCTTAAATATCCTATATGGACTGAAATTTCTTGAAGAGTTTGTACTTAAATAATATTAGGACCACAAAAAAAAAAGACTTTCTCTATTTTAAATATTGTGGTACAGAAATGATGTACATCATAGTTTGGCAAGAAAGTAGACTACCGAATAGCTTTCACTGGGAGATGCTTCTCTTTTCTTTGATTGCTTTCTAATCAGATAGCTTCTCTGGAAAAATTCATTTCTCCTGTAAAGGAGAAAAAAATGGAGAGTTTTAAACAAACCTAAAATAAGGCAAATATATGACATTTAATATGTAAAACCTTCATTTTTTTCTTCAGAATCTTTAAAAGTAAATAAGAATTCTGGCCTGCAGTTTTCTTTGTGGGGAGCTTTTTTAGTAACTGCAGTGAGAAGTAGTCACATGTGCTTAAGTTGTCATAGTTATTAATAGTTCTGAGAATTTTCCTTAGACTTCCAGTATATTCAGTTGATGTTTGAATCTTTGCATACAAGTTGGCTTGAATTTATTTACTAATCTGTGAATAGTTATTAGAACAGAAATAAAAGAACTGTGATTCTAAAGTTATATATCTCATACAATATTTACTATATTTATTTATTTTACTAGTAATGGATACATAGCTAGCTACCTTTGTTTTTCTCAAATAGGTATCTAGTTCTTTCAGCAACATTTATTGAAAATCTGTCTTTCCAGATTTAATATCACAGACCCTTTGTGGAACTCAACTGACCGTGTATACAGGGGTCTATTTCTGGACTCTATAATTTTTCGTTAATCTACATTTCTATTATCATTCCCACACCAAACTGTTTTGATTTCTATAGGTTTATATAAGTTATTGAAATTAGGTAATACACATTGTCTTTGTTCTATTTTCAAAGTTGTTTTGGCTATTCTATGTCTTCCTTTCTCATATAAATTTAGAAATTACTTGGCAGTTTCCTCAAAAAAATGTCTGCAGGGAATCAGGGGAGGATTGCATTGAATCTATAGATAGGTTTTCTCAATTTATTTAGATCTTCTTTAATTCACCTCAGAAAACTTTCCTACTTTTCAATGTTCAGGTCTCACATATGTTGACATGAAACAAATACACTGCCAGATATGTCTTCAGCAAAGTTGGGATTATTCAGGATTATCGGAGAATTGCAGTTTGAGGTCTGCTACCATGGCAAGCCTAATGAGAGTCCCTGCATGGCAAATGAAAGGGAACAATTTTATAGAGAAGAAAAGGAAGTTGGGAGCACTATAAAAACAACAAAGAGTACATGGCTTTTTTTTTTTTAAACATCTTTATTGGAGTATAATTGCTTTACAGTGGTGTGTCAGTTTCTGCTTTATAACAAAGTGAATCAGTTATACATATACATATGTCTCCACATCTCTTCCCTCTTGCATCTCCCTCCTACCCTCCCTACCCCATCCCTCTAGGTGGTCACAAAGCACAGAGCTGATCTCCCTGTGCTATACAGCTGCTTCCCACTAGCTAGCTATTTTACGTTTGGTAGTGTATATATGTCCATGCCACTCTCACTTTGTCCCAGTTTACCCTTCCACATCCCCATATCCTCAAGTCCATTCTCTGGTAGGTCTGCATCTTTATTCCCGTCTTGCCCCTAGGTTCTTCTAACACATATATATGGAATCTAAAAAAAAAAAAAAAGTACATGGCTTTTTACTCGTTGAGTCCCTGCAAGGAATCCAGTGAATTCTTGAGAGCTCCTCCTTCTGGTGTCCCAACTCTATTTAATTGAGGTATCTGTTTATTAATTTTTTACACATATATTTTGTTAAACTTCTCCATAAGTATTTCATGTTCTTACTTTACTGTAAAAGGTATTGCTTTTGTAGCAAAGGTCTACTTCATAATTAATATATGAAAAGACAATTATTTTGTGTATATTAACCTATACTCTGTAAACATATTTACCTATTAATTTTCATAGTTTCTTTATGCAGTTTCTATAAATTGGTTACAAGTCATCTGTGAATTCGATAGTTTTACTTCTTACCAATCTTTAAAATTTTCTCTTTATTTATATTCTTACTTATTCCACTGCTTGGGAACTCGAGGGCAATGTTGAATAGAAGTGATGAGAACAGACATCCTTGTTTTGACTCTGATTTTATGGAGAAAACATTCAGACTTTCTCCATATAATGTTCATGACTTTCCTATAATGTTCAGACTTTCTCCGTATAATGTTCAATGTAGGTATGGTGTAGATGTTCTTTATTAGATTGTGGAGATATGCTTCTATTCTTGTTTGGTGAGATATTTTATCATAATGGATGTTGAATTTTGTCAAATGCTTTTTTGGCATCTATACAAATGATCATATAATTTTTCTTTTTTATTTTATGAATGTGACAACTTATATTGTTTGATTTCCATTCCTGGGATAAATTCTACTTGGTCATGTTATATTATCTGTATTAATATATTATTGGATTTGACTTGCCAATGTTTTATTTTCAATCGTCATGTCCCTGTTCATGACTGTACTATTCTTTTCTACTAATATCTTTTTCAGCATTTGGTATAAGAGAAACACTGTCTTTATAAATCACTTGGAAAGTGTTCTCTCTGTGTTTGTTTCCCAAAAGAGTTTATATGAGTTTGATTTTATTTCTTTCTTAAATAGTTGATAAAATTCATCAGCAAAGTCATCTTGATCTGGATTTTGCTTTGTGGGAAGATTATGTTTTTTAATATTGGCTATATTCCCTGTGCTGTACAATATATCCTTGTAAATGTGGAAAGATTTTTAAAATATTTTTATTTCTTTAGTAGTTACATGTTTATTTAATTGATATTATTCTTGTGCCAGTTTTGGTAGGTTTTATCTTTAAAAGAGACTAGGATAATTAAGATTACATCTTTCTTTTCTAATATTATCACTTAAACCAATTGAAAAACAATACTTCTGCATCTGAAAAATTTTGATATGTTTCATTAACTAAAAATATTTTCCAATTTTTTTCTGATATGGTTTATTTACAAGTGGTTATTTAATTTCAAAATATTTTGAATATGCCAAATAACTTATTATTTCTTACTAATTTGATTACTTTATATTTAGAGAATATACTTCTGATGATTTAGTTACATTAAACTTATTAAGGTTTATTTTATGGCTTAGAATATCATCTAGCTTGGAGAATATTCAATGTGTACCTGAAAAGAATATCTATTCAACAATAATTGGTTATAGAGTACTATTAATCTTTATTGCATCAACTTTGTTAATAGTGCCATTCACATATTCCAAATCTTTTCCTATTTTGGTCTCCTTGTTTAAATTACTCAAAGAGGAGTGTTGGAATCTCTAATGTTAATTGTTGATTTGTTCCTTTCAGTTCTCTCAAGTATTTCCTTTTAGTTCTGCATTTTTATTGAAGCTCTGTTATTAGTGGCATACACAGAAAGGATTTGTGTATCTTTCCTGTGAAATTATCCTTTTATTATATTGAAACAACCCTCTTTATATCTGGTCATATTATAATAAACTTGGTTTTGCCTGAGACTAATGCCATCTTATGATTAATGTTTGCATTATTTTTTTTCCATGCTTATGTTGGGGCTCAGAGCAGGTGCCCCAAGATATACCACAATGGCACATTTATTATTTTAATTAAAGTTACTTGAGAAAGAGCTGATGGAAAAAAAATTATATTTAAAAAAATAACATTCTGCACCCCTCCCACCCTTGCTTCTTTCCCCTTGAAAGTGAAAACTGAATTTCCCATGTGAAGGTATCCTGCCCATACCTGGAGGATAGAAAGCATCTTTATCACAAGTTAGGGAATTCAAGGTTAAGAAAGCTCTGTAAACAAACTTTGTTACTTCTTCATTAGTCTGCTACCCCAAACACAAATCCCATTATTTTTGGTTAAGTCTTCACAAATAATTGTTTCTTTGTCTAAAAATGATATATAAACAGTCTGCTTTGGTTACTCCGGGGGTCCCATTTCTATGAGACCTCCATGTATTAAATTGTTTTTTCTCCTCTCAATGTGTCTTGGGTTAATTTAATTAATAGGCCAGCCAAAGGAATGCAAGTGGGAGGGGGATATTTCCCCTGCCTTTACACATATTTTTAAATGTCTGTTTCCACTGTTTTCTTAGTTGCATTTTTTTCTGATGCAGTATCAGTGGTTCTTTTATATTTATTCTTTTGTGTATAAAGTGACTTTTTCTTTAGCTGTTCTTATGGTCTTATCTTTATCATTGATTTTTAGCAATATTGTTATGATGTACCTCAGTGTGATTTTTGAATGTTTATCCTAATTAGAGTTTGGTGAACTTTTTGAGTTAGTGGATTTGTATTTTCTCATAAAATTTGAAAAAAATGTACTATTTCAAATATGCTGTACCAGATTTTCTGGAATTCTAACTTCGTGTATGTTGGACTTCTTGATGTTAACTCACAGACCACTGATACTTTGCTCATTTATTTATTTATTTATTTTCTCTGTGTGATTCAGTTTGGATAATCTTTATTGCCATGTCTTCAAGTTCATTAATCTTTTCTTTCTGTAGTTTCTAATCAGCTTAATTAAGCCCACCTAGTAAATATTTAATTTTAGATATTCTACTTACAGCTGTAAAGTTCCATTTGATTCTTTGATTTTTTTTATGATTCCATTTATCTATTTGTTATAATTTGTATTTTCCTTTAAATCCTTGAACCTGTCTGCTAATTCCATTTTGTTTGTCATTTATATCTATTTTTATTGATATATTTTCATTGGTCTACTATTTTTTGTTATATTTTCACTGGTCATTGTGAGTATCACATTGTTGAATTTCTGGATGTTGACGTTTCCCTCTAAAGAAGATTATATGTTGCTGTGATGACAAGTGATTTATTTGAGGATTACATTGATCTGCTTAAGCCCCATTTTAAAGAATTTTAGGGGGGATCTTTGATGAGGCAAGACTTTAGAACTAGCACAGCTCAACTTCAAAGTCTTGGCCTTTTTGAAGTCCCTCCCAAATGTCCCATTTATTCTGCCTCATTCGAACTTGGAAATCTCTCACCCTTGTGAGTTGTGATTTTTAGGCTTATCATTCCCCAGTGGTTGTTCTTTTCCCCTGAAAAATTAGCTTAGTATTTGACAAAAGACTCAAAGGGACTTATGTAGATCTCTAGTGTTCCTTATCTGTATATCCCCCTCTTCACTAATGCTCTGACTCGAATTAGCGGCCTAAGTCCTCTGAGCTTGATTTTGTCTCTGCAGATCATAGAAACCATTGTACTTGGGCCACACCCTGTACTGGTGCCTAATATATGCTTTCAGGAAGAAACTTAGGGTGATCTTAAACCTCATTTGATTATTTCACATTTCTTAAGGATCAATGTTCTGTATCACCTGTTGCCAACTATAAAAATATATTTTAAAAATATGTTTTTCTGTTTTTAAGTTGTTAGATGAGACTTTTCTGGAACAAATTACACCATCATGGCCAGTAATGGAAAGTCTACTATCTTTTTTTCTCTTTTTAATAACATATTTCTTATCGGAATCTTTTACAAAATGTTATTCTTTCAATCTGGAAAAAAATTCCCTTCTCATTTTGTGTGACTCCTTCAGATCTTAGTTTAGATATCATTTTAACTTTTTTGCCCCAGGAAGTTCCCTGGGATCTGCATGACAACATATCCTTTTTATTTCCTGCCACAGTTTTCTGTGCTTTGTCCACCTGTGCATTTACTATACTAACATGTTTATTTGCCATTGACTTGTTTATATGCATAACTGGAGTGTATGTTTAAAGTATTGTAATGGAAAAGTATGAAATATTTAGTTCCATAAATGTGAATAATTAAATTCAAGTTTGGAGGAGAAAGAAATCAATTTCAAGTTGGGAAGAAAACATCATGACCTTTATAAGACATGACTGCACATGAACAGTGTAGAATGAGAGGGACCACATTATAGGCATAATGTACCATATGAATAAAGGCACAGAAATTCGAAAGTTTGAAAACATAGAAGTGAATATAAATATAATTTGGGGCAAAATCTGAAGGATATTGAATGATACTATGATGATTGAAAAAATTGTATTCAACTCACTGAAAGTTTATCAGCAAGAGACTGACAGGTTCATATATTTCAGGTCATAGTGTAAAGGTAGAGTAGGCAAACTTAATCGGAAGCTGTTACAGTAGTGAGGTCAAGATATAATGTTCAAATGGATGTGTGGGAGTGAGGGAAGTGGAATGTTCAAAGTGTATTCTCAGTTTTAATTTTTCTTGCCTGAATATCTGGTTATGCTTCTAACCAAGATATAGACTACACAATGCATCAAAAGTTGGAGGAAGAAGTTATATAATTTTTAGCATATAAGGTTGGAGATGCCTGCTTCAAATTCATGTAGATATGTCTAATAGGCAATTAGATTTGGGTTTTCCAGATAGTGAACAGTATAGGGCATACAATAATAAGGTAGATAACACTGTAAAGAAGCAATTGGTCAATTTAATGTGGGGAATTGAATAAATAAATTTACTCATTTTACCTAGCATATCTATTATATATATATGTATATATAAAAATTGTTATTGAATATAATTTTATGTACTTTGACAACAATGCTATATATGACTGTTATTTGATGATGATTTGCACAAACCAACTCTAAAAGATATTTTTCAGGGAAATTGAACATGGATGGCATAGTATATGATATTAAAGAAGTATTTTAACTTTATTAGGTACAAAGAGGTCTACTGGTTTCATCAGAAAAGAGGTCTGTGTTAGTAAGTGATGCATAATTAATCTATAGATCAAATGGTATAATATCTGGATTTGCTTTAAAATACTATAGTAAGGTCAATATGGGAAGGAGATACAGCAGAATTGGAAGAATATTGGTCATTCTTGAAGCCACATTTTCTATCTTTGTATATGTTTAACGATTTCTATGATATAAAAAATTGAAGTGTGCCATTTAAAAGAAAGTTACTGATTAAAAATATAGATTTTGGAGAAATATACACACATATATTATACACATATGTGTATATATATGTATGCATATATATGTATGTATATGATACTTTTAGTTATAAATTATATAAAATTGCTGTAGAATAGAATATAGAATAAGAAGATCCAAAACAGGTATCTTGGAGCTAACAGTAATTTAGGTAGCCGGAAAAAGATTAGATACAGAAGCCATACAAACGTATGGAAAAGTATGGTGGTGTGGGTGGAGGGACTTTCACTATGATAATAAAAATAAAAATTATAAGGAAAGGAAAGATGCACCACTGTCTTGGTAAAATCCATAGAGTTGGCAACTGCTTCAAGTCTGGAGTCAAGTGAGGGGAACAAACTCAACTTGAAACCAAGGTTTCATTTTTTACTATAGTGATGTCATCAACCAAAATAGTAAACAGAGAATGAATGCAGTCTTAGGAGGGTATGATGGATGTGATCTAATTGTAAAATAGTACATTAAAGAAAAGGCACTTCAGAATTTGTTTGCCATTTGAGCCCTCACAACAGTGAATGACATCCCATTATCTCTTCCACACATTCTGATTTTTGAGTCTGTTTAATGCCACTATTGAAATGTTTTGACTTGAACATAGTTAAAAATCATATTCATTTAAATTTTGACATTTTAATAGCAACTCATTAAAATGTTAAAATTATTTATATGTTTGTCTGTGTCGTGTGGATCTTTCCTCTCCCTTTAAAAAAAAATTAGTACAGGACAGTCTGGCCTTGTGTTAGTCAACCTACATTATTCATCACTTCACTATGACTTTCATACTGCATTTTACCCTATTTATTTATTTTTTAACATCTTTATTGGGGTATAATTGCTTTACAATGGTGTGTTAGTTTCTGCTTTATAACAAAGTTAATCAGTTATACATATACATATGTTCCCATATCTCTTTCCTCTTGTGTCTCCCCCCTCTTTATTTATAACTCCTGATTAAATAAATGATTTATTAATGATATGATGAAATCTGGAAGTTTGGTTTGGCTTTAATACCTGGTATGAGCTCTTTTTTGAAATAAGATCTTTAAATCAATAAAATTTTAGTAAAAATTATTGTAATATACAAAATATGCTGAGCAATTTCAGATAAATTAAACATAAGACTTATAACTGCAACATAATTTATAGATAATTTGATTATATTCTTCCCAAATTAAATCAGGAATTGATTCTATCTTCTACAACCATGGGGACCTTTTATTCATATGATTTTAACCCTAAGTGAAGATGCATGAACTATCAAGAAAACCTTGATAAACACTCTTTAAAATATTAAATAATTAGTCTAGTTTACTTTGGTATGTGGAGCCACCACCTTAAACCTTCATTTCTATCTGTAAAGAAGGTCCTTCTTGCTTGAGCTTGTAGTAATCAGTACACTCTGCTTCCTGCTCTTGACTCAATACTTGGAAAATGTTCAGAGGCTACTCCAACCCATGTTCAGTCTCCTTCAGTCTTCTCAGGCACACATACACAAGAATATTGAAATAAAAATGGGCTTGCTATTATGGTACACTGGTTCTGAATCATTTCTGTCTCTTGTGAAGCACTTTTCTTTTGTTTAACAAAACAAACCAAAATAAGGTAAATTCCAAATTAGTAGTGTTTGAATTCCATAGGAGTTAATTTATTCTGGACACACACAAGCAACTTTGACTAGAAAGGAATGTATTAATCAAGAACAACAGTAGTTTAACATTAAAGTATTTTATAACAAATGTTTGCCTCCATATTTGGTTTGGATATGTATGTTAATACAAGTTTAATAAAGCTAGTCAAGAATTGCTTAATAATCTTGTGAAAGTGATCCCAGGTCATTTAGTGATGGAGTCTTTGCTTATAATAAACACCAAGTCATAACTATGGAAATCAGCTGTAGTTTGATAGATTTAGGCATGTGTCGATATGGCTATGGTTATAGATACATTTCATATTACCTAGATGGTATTCTTTTAGTGACATTTTCCAGAAAGTAAGAAAATGAATTGAGAATAACTGAACTTTTACAAGGGAATGAAAAGTTTCTTACAGAAGCCACAATCATAACTGTATACAAAACTACGAATATGATGCAGTTGTAATTTATTTCCTAACAAAGACACTGGAGAAAATATGATGCAAGATTGGCTAAGAAAATTGCATCTGTTCTAATAAAGACTTAGTATCTCTTCATTCATTGTCTAAATTCCACCTCTCTCTTCACTCATGGTGACCTAATATCTCTTCTTTGTATCAACATCCAAATTATTACCAGTATTCCAAGTTTCTGTACCCACGGTTGTTGAATTCACCAGAGAGGAGCAGCTGTATTCCTACAGGTTTTTGTTTTTTTTTTTAAACTTGTCTCTAATAGACTCTGTAACATGCCTGCCATATATTCCTTATTCCCATGGAATGGCCTCTCTATTCATCAGTGGACTCATGGCTGTATCTTTCACTCAATTGATGTGTTACTCACTGCTGCATTAATAGAAAGGAATTATATCCTGCCCTGAATTTTGGCAGGAAGAGTAATTCACTGCTTGAATCAGCTAAAATTAGCTTCCACATTGCTAAGAGATATGAGCACCTTGTTGTGTCTATGCAATACCATTGAACATTTTTCCCTGGCTGCCACAGGGTGGGTTTTAGTCTTAACTACATTTTACACACAATGTTACTGATTGCAGTAGCTTTAAGAATTGGTGAAAATGCTGCTTTTGTTACCTTCACAAATTATTTTGGACACAGGAGAGTTGGTAGTCTTTAGGATGCCATGTAGGTATAAGATTGTACAGCGATTATATGTTTAAAATTTTAGAAAGTATTCATATTTCACCATATTTGTATTATCATCATATTTGGACATTGTTAAGTAAATGAAGGGAGAGAATTAAGTGCATTACACTTTGTAATGTAGTGTCCTGTTATAAAATTTCTAGAGTGAGAACTTCCTTTATACGGAATCATCTGCGTTTTTAAAAAGGATCTTCATAAAACATGCAAGGAACAGCTGCCTGTACTTGCAGCTGCGAGACAGAAATATTTCAGTACATAGTTTCTATTTGTACCAGGCCAGGTGAAGTTTAGAAGGACCCACTCTAGGCAAAATTGTGAAGTCTCTGAAGTTTTGTTGTTGTTCGTGTTTGATTTCCAGCTAAATTGAACATCCTTTATAGCAACTTCTTTCTCCAGTTGCAGAAATATAGAACCTTGCTGTGTTCCTCATTCTCTCTGACATAAGATACTTGTATTTAATAGAAGGGGACCATTTAGGACAAAGTTCTGGACTCTGGACTCAGCTTGATCTAGATTTGAGTCTCACCTCTAAACTTATTGGTCACTTAATCTTTGGAAATTTAACCTCAGTGATTTCTCATATTTGTTTGCTCAAAAAAACAAAAACACTACTGAAATTGTCTAGGCATAAGTATAAACTACAGACAGGCCTACCTTCTCAGCTTGAGAATTAAATATAATAATGCATTTAAAAGAATGGAGAAAATATATGGAATACAGTGTGTGCTGAATATAATTTAGATAATCTTCTCTTCTATGTTAATCAAAAAGTAATTATATTTTAAAACCCATTCACATCATTTTACATACACACATAGAGATGAATATGTGTATATATTGTGTGTGTATTTTGTGTACATGTGTTATGATATTCTACTTAATTTTTACAATGCAAATATTTTGTCATAAAGTAAAAATATATCATACAATTGAATTCTAACATTGGGGTCAGACTGGATAATTGGATGAGTGATACAAATATAGAAGAAGAAAGAGCTTTGAAAAGGCAGGCATTTATTATTATTGAAGTAAGGATCAACTGAGAAAAGTCAGTTTATGTTTATCCTGTACCCAAATATATTGTGCTTTCATGTACCCTAATTATACTACTGAGAGTTTGCCTCACCATTTCTTGATAAGTCCCTTAACTATATGCATAGAGTAAATTTTTATCAGATCAAATTCTTATCGTATTTTATTTAATGTTTACAATGTGAATATTTAAGGTCATCATGTGAAAGAAAGGAAAAAAAGGACAATGTGTGAAAGCTTAAAATAAGCCTAGAGAAACAATAGCTTTTACTTAGTAATATCACTGATCCATCTACTTCCATGATATAAAATTTGATATAAATATCATTTCCTAGTGGCAAAGAATTTTCAAATCAATGGTTATCAGAGGCAAGAATTTTACAAAATTTAGTTTCTAGTGAATATTTGTGTTACAGAACAGCTGAAGCAAATTTAATGATGTCTATTAGTAAAGAGAAATAATTTATTTCCCATACAAGATTCTAAAATATTACAATATTTTCAGAAATCTTTAAGTTCAAAAGAGTGTGACAATTAATTGAACAAAAAGTTAAAAGTGAAAAGATATAGGGAATATACTGTATTCTCATTATCAGTAAGACTGAATAAATCTCATCTATGCAAACATTTCTTAATTCCTTACTATTTACTTTTTTAAACTTTAGCTCCATATTAGAGTGTTGTGTATTTAAAGGAATATTGGATAAGGTAAAATTTCTGGGACTTCCTAGAAAATTTGAAGGTAAAATGACAGGAGGACTTTATTATATAAGATGTCTGCAGTCCACATACACTGTGAAGTATGAGAACAAGGCTCCAACATCATTATTTTTTACTATTGTATTTGGAATGACATTTTGCTTCAATTATTCATTTAATTGTTTACTCTTGGTATGTAGCATATTGAATGAGCACTGAAGCACTGAAAAATATTGGAAAGATTTTTGATTCAGTTTGGTTTATTGAGTAAAAAGATTTCAGCTACAAATGTGTAGGATCACTTCATGCTATAACAAAAAAGTCTCTGAAATACTGGTTGAGAACTCTGCACTATCAGCCTATACAGGGATGGATTTTTCTATTGCTATAGCACACCTACCTCACAAAATATAGAAAGAATTTTTCCTGTGAATTACATTATATAAGAAAAATCTAGATCATTGAAAACAACATTATAATATGTGACTATGCAACTGATTAGATAGGGGAAAAAGAGATCAATAACCTTAACACAGAAAAAAGGACTAAGTTAGGAATAAAGTGCCTATAAGGTATTTGCTGCATTTTTTATTTATATAAATTTCATTTTGTTCCACAAATATAAATTAAGCACTTATGATGTCCAAATTTTAGAATAATTTATTGTGAGTTACAGTTGTTTTTATTACATTCACAACCAGATGATCAATAAAAGTTTATTTCATATGTTAGCCCACTATGTAGATTTATGACAGTCTCATAATTGGGTAGTATTGAGTGATCTGAGTGATTGCAGTGCATATCTATCTATCTATCAACTGTCTATCTCTATACCAGTATCTGTAGCTATCTCTGTATCTATTTATCTATCTATGTATTACTGTAAGGGGTAAATATAAACATGCAGGCCCTAATCTAATTAGAAGAGCAAGAGAGCTAGAGGTGCACCCAGTGAATGATTGATAATTGATGCATTCAGGCCAAGGGAAGATCAACGAACAGAGATATTGCAGTAGCACAAATCAAACAACATTCTAGTTCTATATGACAAATACAAAAGCATTTGTCCCAATACTGTGTACTGTGTTTAATTTTATTAGGTTTGTACTTTAAATAATATTTTTAAATTGGCTTGGATCTTATAATTATCTTATAATTGGATCTTATAATATCTGTTTGACGAGTTTCTATCAAGTTAGTCAACTTTGGATGCAATGGGAATCTTTTTGCCTTTAGGATTAGTGTATATATATATATATATATATATATATATACATATATACACACACACATATATATATGTGTGTATATATATATTTAGAAAACTTCACATTTACTGTATGAAATATATATTTAAGCTATATGGTTTTAAATTATTGTCCACTCTTCTGTTTCCACCCCAATTTGTGTACTGCAATTTAATTCTGACACTAACCATGATGTTTTGGGCATGATCAGCCCCGGCATCCTGCAGTTTTAGGGGCTTATCATGAATGAGTTTATTAGCATAAACTATCAGATGTGATTTATGGAACTCATGAGTAATAAAGACACTCCTATTACTTGTGAAATTGCAAGGAGTTAGAATCTCCCTCCCAGTAACCACGGATGAAGGCTAGTCAAATTTTTATTATACAACAGCCACCACTTGTATCATCTTTGAATTTGAAGCCATATGTATGAGGATTAGAAGTATGTAGTACTTGGGTACAGTTTAGACAATTTTGGAATAATTTTGTTCATGAGATATCATGATGGACTATAACAAGTTCAAAATATTTCATTTCTTATTTGTTTCTTATTCACACTCTGCATTATATCTTGCAAAAATGATGGGTACTACTGGGCATATACCCTGAGAAAACCATAACTCAAAAAGAGTCATGTACTACAATGTTCATTGCAGCTCTATTTACAATAGCCAGGACATGGAAGTGTCCATCGACAGATGAATAGATAAAGAAGATGTGGCACATATATACAATGGAATATTACTCAGTCATAAAAAGAAATGAAACTGAGTTATTTGTAGTGAGGTGGATGGACCTAGAGTCTGTCATACAGAGTTAAGTAAGTCAGAAAGAGAAAAACAAATACCGGATGCTAACACATATATATGGAATCTAGAAAAAAAATGGTTCTGAAGGACCTAGGGGCAGGACAGGAATAAAGATGCAGACGTAGAGAATGGACTTGAGGATACAGGGAAGGGGAAGGGGAAACTGGGATGAAGTGAGAGAGTGGCATGGACATATATACACTACCACATGTAAAATAGCTAGTGAGAAGCAGCCGCATAGCACAGGGAGATCAGCTCGGTGCTTTGTGTCCACCTATAGGGGTGGGATAGGGAGGGTGGGAGGGAGACGCAAGAGGGAGGGGATATAGGGATATCTGTATACGTATAGCTGATTCACTTTTTTATACAGCAGAAACTAACACACCATTGTAAAGCAATTATACTCCATTAAAGATGTTAAAAAAAAAATGATGGGGGGGCTTCCCTGGTGGCGCAGTGGTTGAGAGTCCGCCTGCCGATGCAGGGGACGTGGGTTCGCGCACCAGGTCCGGGAAGATCCCAGGATGCAGGGGACGCGGGTTCGCGCACGAGGTCCGGGAAGATCCGACATGCCGCGGAGCGACTGGGCCCGTGAGCCGTGGCCGCTGAGGCTGCGCGTCCGGAGCCTGTGCTCCGCAACGGGAGAGGCCACAGCAGTGAGAGGCCCGCGTAAAAAAAAAAAAAAAAAAAAAAAAAAAAAATGATGGGGATTTTGGCAGGAGGAATTCTATGACTAGAATCTCATTGTATGTCTCACTGAACTTATGATAATATATTTAGAGATACTTATTACACTATTCATATTTGCTTCTTCAGATGCACCTTATACCACTTTAAGAAAACTCTATTACCCCACATCCAATTCAGAAGCAAATTCAGGAGATGATTTATTTCACACAGATATTCATCAGTAACACATTTGAAATGTAATCATATTTTCATAAAATACAATTCTAGGACATGATTTCAGTACTATTACATATAATGAATGACAACACTACACGTAAATTAAGAAAAAATATTCTTCCTGTGAAATAGAAAAATAAAATGGGTCATGTATCTTAAAAATATACATAAAACATAGAGATAAATGTTTGCTGATTCACCAGATTGTAAATTTTCATGAGCAGTTGTGCTTAAAACTTTGTTTAAATACCAGTTTAGCAAATTACTAGCATAAAATATCACAATTTTCATATGACTACAGGCTGTTAAGGGAATTGGGGTATATTTAGATCAGCAGAAACTCTGTGTGGAAAAGAAAGGTCCTCTCAAGTTCATACAATTATCACTCTTCAGATTTAGTGAAAATAGCCCAATTTTGCATTACTCCATCCCAATCTTACATTTGACATATGTACTTAAATGATTACAGGCATAAAAAGAAGAAAAAAATTTCTTGGTAATGATTGGCATGTACCAAGATATAGCCTGTGAAAATCCTGTCAGGTAACCCAAAACCCTAGTAAACAAGTACGTTATTCCTACATGTTACCAGCATCAACACTGATCTGAAATATATCCTTTATTTGTGAAGAAACTAGGTTGATGTTTAATCTGTCAAAATGTATCATGAATAAGTAGTTTAAGTTTTTCCACTTGGAAGAAATTTGGCAGTTCCTGTGAGGAGATTAATTATGAATAGATAAAAAAGGGAAGTCCCAGTTGCTTACTCAGTCCTTGTGCTTAAAATAATGAAGGGTCCAATTAGCATATCTTTCATCCCCTTTCCTAAATAGTAATGTTGAAGCAAAAAGAGACATTTATATAACCATATTTTTCTGTCCTTTATGTATGGCATTGAATTAATGATGTCAGGAATACAGACTAAGAAATAAACTCAGCAATTCCCCTGAAGAAGCTTACACTCCAGTACAAATAAAAATAAATGCATTATTTTCAGTAGGGACAGCCAAAATCGAGGTCAGTGATTACCTGTACGAAAGAAATGATTGAAGTACTTCAAAGGCAGTTTACTGAAGAGTGGAGAGTGGAGAGGGCTGTAGGAGGGTAGAAAGGAGAAGAAAGCTTCTGCATTGCTAAGAATGCAGCCCGTCTGTCTGGCTCTCTTTACTATGCTGAATGTTTTGGGTTAATAAGCACTCTTTTTTCTTAAGACATTTTGTCTTGAAAAGTGATATTTTAAGGTATTAATTGCTTTCTTGCATACACACACAATTCTCAAAAACATAACACACACACACACACGCACACAGACATTCCACAAACCCAACACCCTCACATATTGTTAGTTTGGTTTATTTTTTCTTTGCTCAAAATATTACTTATTCTTATTCAAAACATTTCATTGTTATGCTCTAATTTTGTTGTCAATACATGTGTCATCTTATATAATATACATGTATTAAGTATCAATAGATTTAAAATTTTTTTGAGTATCTATAGAGTTACTGACATGACATGATAATAACTTTCTTTGGTTTGCTAAGTGTCAGGAATGCTTATAATGACTTACTCTGGATTATTTGTTTAATAATAACAAAAACGCTGTGGAGAAATGAATGCTATCACTCCTATTTTACAGATAAACTGAGGGCAAACAAATTTAGGTAAATAAAAGATTTCACATCTAGTGAGTGGTAAGACTGAGATATGAACCTGACATTCTGCTCCCAGCATTTTGTGATCTAGCTCTTAATTATTGCAGTGGGACCAGATGGGGTCCTGATGATCCCAGTTTTCTCCTGGCCCAATCTCCTTGAATTGGACTAATGCAATGAATAAACTCAAACTTGATTCCTGGAATCACTGCAGGCATACTGGAAGTGTCAGCCAACACCCCAGTACCCAGAAAAGTCTCTACTTACATTTAAGCTAGAGTGGACAGTTGCCACCAGGTGGCACCAAATACAATCAGAAATGGATAAATGGACTCAGCGTCCCTGAGCGTCCCCTAGGCAAGTTCAGCCTTATCATTTTTGCAATTCTCTAGTTTACAGTACTGAGATTTTTTTGAGTTCCACATATGTTATGGTGGCGTATTCTATATTTTGGTTTAATTTTTTTAAAAAATCCTGAAAAGAGAATATTGACATTTTATGAATGACTACAGAATTGTAGGGAAAACTAATACTTGGCTTTTTGAAACAGAAGCTGGGAGTTTCAAGGAAGTTTAAAAACTATATTCCCCTTACAATAACTCTATAAAAAAAAAAAAGTAGAAATATTGCCCGAACATCTTTAATGAGAAACACAATCCCCAGAGACTATCTGTTCATCTTTGTCAAATGACAGAAATTACTTTTTAAAAATTAATCCAAAATCTATATTTTTATAACTTTTTTTTTAACTGTTTCTAATACTAACTTGGAGGGTATTATAAAATCAAATGAGGCCGTTCCAATCTAATTTTTCTCCAGATAGTTAAATAAAACATATACACTTTTAGATCTATTTCCTAAGCTAATATATCACAATTCCCTTGATTCTTATTCATGCTTATATTTATTAATTCATCTTTTGAGAAATATTAATTGAGAGATGACTCTGTGCCTGGCACTCTGTGGGATGTGAGGGATCAAATGTTGAGTCAGACAAAACTCTGCCATTGTGTCCCTCCATTGCAATGGGAGGAACAGACTGTTCCCAGATAAATAAACATTGTGATTGTAGATTATATTAAATTCTCTGAATATAATAACGATTTGAGATAGTAACAAAGTAAAATCACTGAGTCTTTATCATGTGCCAGGAACTATTTTAAGGACTCTTTATGCACTATTTTATTTCATTCTTATAACAACCTTGTTAGCTGGTGTTTTGTGTTTCCTTTTGACTACCCTCAGGCCTGATAATTCACTAAAAGGACTCAGGGGACTCAGAAAATCTCTTATATTTGTGTTACAGTTCATTATAGTGAAAGGATATAGATCGAAGTTGGCAAATGGAATGGTGCATTGGATGAAGTCCAGGAGAAGCCAGGTATAAGCTTCAAAGTGTCTCATCTCGTTGGTCACATGGATAAACAATTCTTCCACCAAGGATGTGTGGCAACACATGCAAAGTGGTATTAATGTGGGAAGTTCATCCAAGCCTTGGTGTCCAGGAATTTCACTGGGGTCATTCCCGTAGGCCTGCAGCACCCTCATGACTGACCTCAGCTACTCAGATGCTGACCCCTTCCCAGAGCAAACACAGGTATTCAGCATAAATCACACAGCTTATCCAAACTGGTACCCTGTAGCCAAAGGCCTCAGGCATACAAAAATCCTCTTTTCAGGCATATAATTCCAAAAGGTAGAAGCTTCTCTTTCAAGAATCAGACAAGCTCTTTCTCTGGAATGTGAAGGGTTAGAACAACCCAGCCTTGCTGAGTTAGACTTTTGCATCTCAAACCACCTGCCTGGCCCTGGCTTAGGCTCTCTTACAGTTTTTTGAGCATCGGCATTTTGTATAGTATTTATATTTCCTTTACACAAGAGATCAGTACTAATTACAGAACATATTTGCTATGCCTTCCCAACAGAATCAGCCCTTGCACATATACCATATATATTAAGGACAAGCATCTTGGCCATGATTCAGTTATTTCTGGGTTGCAAGCCAGTTGGGGAACAAAACCAGTCACTCTGTCTTGGTCATAGGCTTATACTGACACTGGTTGGGGGTAATCACATCCTGATATAATTTAGTTTAAGTATGCCAAATGATCTCCCATAACCTTCCTTGTCTTAAGATAGGGACAGTCCCTAGGGCATTTAGGATCTACGCTGCACTGCCTACTGCCATGCAAAACTCATTGCCTTTTTCAATTCTGTTTAATAGTTTTTCATCCACAGGAAAAAGATGATGTGTATTTGTGCAAGGCACACTGTAGGTATGAGGTTAACTATTTTGTCCATGCAACCAGGGACCTCTCTAAGCATTTGGCCATCAAGATTTATAATTACATGGTGATTAGTCTATCAAGAATTGTATACCACCTCAGTCCGGCATAGTGGTTATTAGTTTATAGAAGTTGCTTCTCAAATGGTATCTTTTGTAGTAGATGTAACCAGAAAACCAAGAGCCAAAAGATACTGGTATATTACTAGAATTCCACTTAGTCATCAACCATTGGTCCAGATCATCATCATATCACATGAACAAAATGTGTTCCAGAATGATGCAATTTGTGGTTATAGGTTTTCATTTGAACTTGTCAGGTTCTAAAAGTAGAGGTTGTCTTGGCAAACATATGGCTTCACATTTTGAGGATTTAGTATAATTGTGCTAAGAGGACTTTCTTTGGAATATGCAGAGTTTGAACAACCCAGGCCTGCAGAGTTAACCTATTACTGCCCAGGTAACTACTATTTGTATCTTCAATTAACAGTTGAAGAAACTTGGACATTAGGTTAATAACCTACTCAAAGTTCAATGACTCAACTTTAAAAAGGTTGGTCAAAGAAGGCTCTGAGTGAGTGACATTTAAATAAAGCCTAAAGAATAAAAGGGCACTAACCATAAAAAGAATAGAATAGAAGGCACTCCAGATGAGGGAGTAATCAGTGTGAGACAGAGGAAAGCCCTGAATATTCATGACATTATGGAAAGTTAAATGAGGAAGTAACGTAGTCAAGGTTGAGTGAGGCAGGAGATGAAATTGAAGAAATGGATAGGGCCAGATTTTGCACCGCTTTACATATTTCTGTAAGAGTTAGAAATTGTAGAATGATATGATATTTACTCTTCAAAAAGAATCTAACACTTTCTAAGTGTTAGATTATGTTTGGAAAGAAGAGACAATGCATGGAATAGGTTGCAGTACTCTAGGTAGGATGATAGTTACCAATGCAGCAAGACATGACTTTGACTTAAATTTTGGAGGTAAAATTCAGAACACATGAAGATGCTTGAGATACATCAGTGAAAAATCTAACATATAAAGTTCTGTCATTACAGATCTTATAATCTGTTTGAGAGAGATTGACAATAAATATAACAAAGAAGAAAATTATATATTATAGATGTAAGTAATGTAGAAAAATATAGAAGGGTAAGAGAGATTAGGAGTTGAGGATAATAAAGATGTACTACATTAACCTGAGTCGTCAGTGTGGTCTCATCAAAAATATAACATTGGAGCCAGAAAACTTGATCTTCTTATTTTAACATTAATTTTCTTCTTTTTGTGATGTGTTTCAATATTCCCCACTTAGTTTGGTTTTTAGGTGTCATAATCCAAACAACAAAATTATATTTTGTTGCTTTCCCTCAGTGCTTCATTATTTCCAAGCAGTTGTTTATCCTTCACCACACTGCATCTCTTTCTAAAAGTTTCTATTTCTAAAAGAAATAGAATATTTTTGGTTATTTACAGTATTCAGACTTGAGTTCTATCTCATCAAATTGTATTGATACCTGTGTAAAAAATATTTACATCCTTTGTCATAACCTGTGAAGTACTCTGCTCTAATTGTTGTTTTATCTCTCAATGATGTTCTTAGTTTTACTGTTCTATTTTTTTCTCTTTCTTTTCTCCATATCCAACTAATATCTACAGAAATGGTTTTCATTTTTTGGGTGGGGGAGTGGGATAATGTGGGAAAGGGGACATGTGGATGTGTGAGTGGGAATTAAAGTGAATATTCTTGTCTAGTTTCCAGAGAGGCCTGCCGATTTTATTTAAGACAACAATGGTATTCTCTCTCTTACTCTCCTCTTCAAATCTGTTATGCTTTACAATCAGATTATCAACAAACTTTAATTATGATTAGATATAAATTTTGAAACAGAGAAAAGACATATACCAAAGGACATAGGATTTAATTTCACATGACAAGTGAGTCTTTGTTTTTAGTTGAGTAATTTTAAAAGAAAGGTACCATATTTTCCATATATTATACTGAAAAATCTTATGAGCTTCCACTTTTGAAAACTGGAAAAAGAAGAACAGATTAATCCAAAGTAAGCAGAAGAAAAATAATAAAAATTAAAGCAGAAATCGAAGTGATTGAAAATAGGAAATCAATAGAGATGAACAAAACCAAAAGCTGTTTTTTAAAGATAAAAAAAATTGATAAACCTCTAGTCAAGGTGAGAAAAAAAGACAAGACACAAATTATCAATATCAGAAATGAGTGATTCACTATGGATCCCATAAGCATAAAAAGGATAATAAAAGAATACTATGAACAGTTCTATAATCACAAATTTGAAAGATGAAATGGACAAACTCCTTGAAAGACACAGTCTGCCCAAACTCACACAAGAAGAAGTAGACAAACGGAATAGGCATGTATATATTAAATAAATTGAATCAATATTTAATAAAGTTCCAAAACAGAAAGCAACAAGCCCAGATAGATTCACTGGTGAATTCTACCAAACACTTAAGGAAGCAAATATACCACTTCTCAACAATCTCTTCCAGGTTATAGAATCAGAGGTAGTGCCTCCTAACTCATACTATTAGTTTTACATTACTAAGGCCAAACATAGTCGTTATAAGAAAAGAAAACTACAGACAAATATCTTTCATTAACGTAGATGTAAAAAATGCTCAATAAAATACTATCAAATTGAATCCAACAATGTATAAACAGAATTATATACCATGACCAGGTGGAACTTATCCTCGATATTTAAAGCTGGTTCAACATTTAAAAATCATTTAATGCAATTTACCACATCACTGGCTAAAGAAAAAAATCACATGATCATATTAATAGACACAGAAAGTATTTGACAAAATTCAACACCCACTCATGATTAAAAACTCAGAAAATTAGTAATAGAGAGGAACTTCTTCCACTTGATAAAAAATAGCTACAGAAAACCTTGGTGGGAAAGTTTCACGTTTCTCTCCATTTAGTATGGTGTTAGCTGTAGGTTTTCTGTGGATGTTCTTTATCAAGTTGAAGATATTAAAGAACTAATTAAATGGAGATATTCTATGTTCATGGATGGTAAGATTCAATTTTATCAAGATATCACTTCTTCCCAAAATGATCTGGAATAGCCAACTCAATTGAAGGAAAAGAACAAAGTTGGAGGACTGACACAACCCAACTTCCAAGACTTACGGTAAAGCTACAGTAATCAAGACAGTGCGGTATTGGTGGAAGGATACAGAAATAGATCAGTGGAACAGAATAGAGAGACCATGAATAGAGTCAACTGTTCTTTGACACAGGAGCAAGGGCAGTGCAATTGAGCAAACAGAGCTTTTTCCACAAATGTTGGAACAACAACCAGATATCAGCATGCACACACACACACACACACACACACACACACACACACAATGATGCTATATACAGACTTTATGCCCTTCAAAAGATTAACTCAAAAGGGATCACAGACATTAATGTATAATGGAAAATGCAAAACTATAAAACTCCTAGAAGATAAAATAGAAGAAAGCCTATATGACTTTGGGTATGACAATTATTTTTTGGACTCAACACCCAAGGCACAATCCTTGAAGGAAAGAATTAATAAACTAAACTTCATTAAAATTTTAAGAAGTTTTGCTCTATGAAAGACACCATCAAGAAAATGAGAATATAAGCCACAGACTGGAGATATATTTGCAAAAGACACAATTGGCAAAGGACTGTTATGCAAAATACACAAAGAACTCTTAAAACTCAACAATAAGAAAATGATTCACCTGATTAAAACAACAGACAGAAGACATGAACAGACACCTCACTGAAGAAGATATATAGATGCAAAATAAGTGTATGAAAATACATTCAACCTCACACATCACTAAGGAGTTGTGAATTAAAATGAGATACTACTACACATCTTTTAGAGTGGTCAAAATCCAAAGTACTGGCAACACCAAATGCTGATGAGGATATGAAGAACAGTATGGAGATTCCTTAAAAAACTAAAAATCGAACTACCATATGACCCAGCAATCTCACTTCTGGGCATATACCCAGAGAAAACCATAATTCCAAAAGACATGAACCCCAAAGTTCATTGCAGCACTATTTACAATAGCCAGGACTTGGAAGCAACCAAAATGTCTATCAACAGAGGAATGGATAAAGAAGATGTGGTACATATATATATATAGTGGAATATTACTCAGCCATGAAAAGGAATGGAATTGGGTCATTTGTAGAGACATGGATGGACCTAGAAACTGTCATACAGAGTGAAGTCAGAAAGCAAAAAGCAAGTATCGTATATTAACGCATATATGTGGAATCTGAAAAAAAATGGTATAGACGATCTTACTTACAAAGCAGAAATAGAGACACAGACATAGAGAACAAACTATGGATACCAAGGGGGAAGGGGTGGTGGTGGGATGAATTGGGAGATTGGGATTGACATATATACACTATTGATACTATGTATAAAATAGATAACTAATGAGAACCTACTGTATAGCACAGGGAACTCTACTCAATGCTCTGTGGTGACCTAAATGAGAAGGAAATCCAAAAATGGGGATATATGTATGTGTATAGCTGATTCATTTTGCTGTACAGTATAAACTAACACAATATTGTAAAGCAACAATACTCCAATTAAAAAAAAAAAACTGGAATTCTCATTCATTGCTGGTGGGAATACAAAATGGTACAGACACTTTGGAAGTCAGTTTGGAAACTTTTTGCAAAACTAAACATAGCTTTGCCATATGATCAAGCAATCACACACCTTGTTGCTTACCAAAGGAACTGAAAATTTATGTCCACACAAAAACTTGCACATGGATTTTTATAGCAGCTTTTTTTCATGATTGCCCATTAGAAGCAACCACTGTCTTTCAGTAGGTGAATGGATAAGTAATTGTGGTACATCCAGGCAATGGAGTATCATTCAGTGCTAAAAACAAGTGAACTATTAAGCCATGGAGAGACATGGAGAAAACTTTAAATGAATATTACCAAGTGAAAGAAAACAGTGTGAAAATGCTACATACTGTAATTATTCCAATTATATGATATTCTGGAAGAAAAACTATGAACACTGTAAGATCAGTGGTTTCCAGGGCTTAGGGGAGAGAAGGACAAAAAGGCAGACCACAAGAATTTTTAGGGCAGTGAAATTATTCCATATAATACTACAGTGGATACATGTTATTACATATTTGTCAAATACCAAGAGTGAACTCTAATGTAAACTGTGAAGTTTGGATGATGGTGTGTCAGTGTAGGATCATTGATACAATATACCACTGTGGTGGAGGGTGTTGACACTGGGGGAGGTTGTGTGTGTGTGTCAGAAAAGGGGTGGATGGGAACTCTCTGTACTTTCCACTCATTTTTGCTGTGAACCTAAACGTGCTCTAGAATAAAGTTTATGTATTTAAAAAAAACTTATGAGATCAGTTTTAACCACCTTCCTTTTAATTTAAGGGTTCTTGGACACATATTTCAGCTTTAATCTTTGATATTGTAATAGATTACATGGTCAATTAGGTAAGGGTGTGGTAATACATTTATAATGTGACACTTTCAGCCTCTGGTGTGATTAATTACCATGAATTAAACATTGGCTGAGAAACCACACTTAGTAATGATTATGGGATTATTACTACTTGAAAATGTTTTTAAACTGGAGGAAGACAAAGAATTGTAGTTTGTTCCTTAAGGGAACTGTTTAAAATTACAAACGCCTGTACTGCGATGCCTACTAAATGGTGAGGCATTAGTAATAGTAAAATAGTAACAAAAACTAAACTGTAATGAGCACTGCAGACACTGGTAGCAAGAGACATCACATGAATAATCTTATTTTATCTTCAAATATCCCTGTTTGGTAAGGTACATTTTGTCCTATTTTGGTATTGAGGAGATTGTGAAGTGCTCAGAGGTAAAGTAAATTGCTCAGTCACACAGAAAATGATGGATTTGGGTGTCAGTGGTCTTGCCTCCAGAATGGTGCCATATTGTTTCCCACCTTCTTCTATTGCCTCTCGTGATCACTCTTGACTTTTACTTGCCTCACTTCTTAAGTCTTAAAGAAAATATTTAATTCTACCATATTCTAGGTCAGAAGCCTTCTAAGATTGATAGGTAAAGAGAAACAAAACAAAACAAGGACTATCTCGGAAATATTTTCTACAACTTAAAGGTTGTGTACAGTTGATCGAATTAAAACATGGGATAAACTATTCTACCTGAGTATGCTAATGTGGGTGAACAGAAAGTTCAAAATTAATCAGAAGAATATTATTTTGGTAGCTGAATAATAAATGGAATTGGCCTAATTAGTGTACTAAGAGGTTTATACACTACATTTCTATATTTCAAGAACTTCTCATATTTTTTAAAAGTCGAATCATTGTAAGCAAATGAATCAAATTTATGTCTTTTATTCCACAGTAACATTAATAAACCAGCATAGCAAACACAGAATTTGGGTTTTCCACATTTTTATTTATTTATTTATTTTTTGGTTCACCAAATATAGATGATTTTTTTTTCTAGCATAGTGCCCTATTTAAACTTTTTAGCAAGCTTGCATTTGTTCCCAACTGTTTTTTGACAGAATAGTGACAACGTCATCAGTTTGGTAAATTAAGAGGAAAAAAATAACAGATTTCCACATGCTGGAGCCTCAGGCTAAAATTAAAAAAAAAATTATGTAGACACAAAAACACCCTTATTTAATAGTTTGTGACGTCTTACGAATCACCCAATGATAAAATAATTTTATTATTAAATACATTTATGTCATTTTGATCTAACTTAATTTTAATATTTAGGAGAATTTTAAAATAAGAATTTTTTTCCAACATTTTAGTTTTAGTAATATTTTATCTGTAAGCATGGAAAATTCTCCCATAAAAAGATACAAATAAAACCATTTCTTCGTAGTGTATACTTTGCCTGTCCATTGCAGATTGAACAATTGTAGTCATATATAAATATATAATCAGTTGATTGCCATTTATAAAGTTTGGCATAATTATATAGGAGAAGCAAGTATACTGGTTTAAAAGTATTTCAACATTTAAGTGGGTAAAGTGTTTCCTCTCACTAACTAAATGACACCATCAATTTCATCTAGAGCTGAAGGTGATTCGTTAATACTTTATCAGATGAATATATAACATTTAAAATATTTATCTAACAAAACTGAAGACATAAACTGTATCAAACATGCTATTGGCTGAGATTTTTCTTAAAATTTACAGTCATTTGAAGTCTCTTTTCATACATATCTCATAACTTGGATTATTTTCCGAATGCATATTTTATAAAAAGAAATAAACAGTAAAAATGAAATATTTTGTTTAATTCACTTCTTCTATTTGATCCCTGCTGCCTTCGATTTTTCCCTGTAATATTATTTATGAGACTCAATAGTAGTGCACTTGACTAACTGCTACACTGTGAAGTGTATCTTCACTTTGCTTTCTTGTGTGGGGATTTGAGAGCAGAGAGCAGAGAGCAGAGTAATGCAAATAATTAATGTAACACAATGCCTGGAGCAGAGAGGGTATTCAAAAGTTATACAAATGAATTATAAAAATGATGGCATTTTGTATTTTGCATTTGTTAACATACAGGAAAATTTCTCTATTGATATAGAAATGCATTTCAGAGGGGAACTGTTTGTACTTGGGTGCTAATTCGTTGCCATTCAATGGAAAGAAAGTGGACAAAATTCAATGAATTAAATATGACAATGTAATGAAGAGTTATATAGTACTATGTTTCAGAGTAGCAACATATCAGAGTAAAACAAACTTGCTTAGAGGCATATTAATATACATTTTTTTCTTTCAATTCCCAACGTTGTCAATGGCAGTGAGCCTGGTGTTCAGTTAGATGTGTACCATGGCAGTGAGGTCAGAAGTAATTCATTGTATGGACCTTCATTTAGTGAATATTGAGAGATTCAGTAGAGGATGACCTGAAGAACATTACTATGAAATGTGCTAAGTTTGGCTTTATTTAATTGTTTCTTTAGGTTTCTTTAGAGTAAATTAAGAATATAATACCAAAGGCAATGCCATGAAACTTCTTTTGTAAGAGGTCAAGGCAATTTGACACAAGTACACTAATATCTTTGTATATTAAATTCTGCATCTTTCTGCATCCTTAGAATAATCATTAGTATGCTTAGATAAATAAATATCCCAGATACCTTTAAACTATTTGTCATAAATTTTATTTTTATCAATTAGACTTCTGATGAAAATTAAGCAGATGTCTGTTCACAGTCATGTTCTTTAACAAGCCTAGATCATAAGGATACATGTGGTGGATAAGTAACATATCTGTATGCTTTAAAAGTCATCAGACCTAAGGTTGACATACAATTGTGAAAATCAGAGGTTACAACAAAGCTTTTCCTTAAAGAGTCAGTCATTTACCCCTTGCATTCAGTATACATTATGTTTTGTCAATGGATTGCCAGATTTAGCAAATAAAAACACTGGATGACTAATTAAATTTGAATTTCAGATAAACAGTGAATACTTTCTTAGTACAGGTATCTCCTCTGCAATATTTAGGACATATTTATTATTTTAAAAAATCAGTTTTTATCTAAAATTCAAGTTAACTGGGTGTTCTATGTTTAATCTGGCAAACTTATATAATGTCAGGCAAGGATGGTCATCATTTCTGCTACATGACCAGTACTGTCTGGTGGAAAATAAAATTCCTACAAGACTATATTTCTGGAAGGCAACAAGTATAATTTCAGTTTTTAATTCAATTTATTCAATTATTTACCAAGTGTCTCCTGGATGTAGGGAATTCTATAAGATTACTGGCAGTGAAAATATAGATCAGTTCATTTAGGGAGAGAACAGTTTAGGTAAGAGAGAGATGATAAACAAAATATATCAATAAAATAATTATAATTTGTTTCTTAACATCTTTCTCATCATGGAGAAAGACGTTATAAAATAAATAAAACAGTAATGCAAGAGAAAGGAGGGCTGTCTTTAAATAGAGTGGCCACGGAAAGTCTAGCTGAGGAAGCAGACGTTAAACTGAGACCTAAAGATTAAGAGTGACCTGAATTAGTTATACCAAAACTTGATATAAAAAATACTAGGGAGTGGGAATTTATACATAATAATGCCCTAAGTCAAGAAAAGACAACGTGGAATGTAAAGGACATTTATTTCTGGAACATAGTGAAAAGTTTTATAGAAAAATTAAGTAGATTCTTGCAAGACATAGTAAGAATTGGGATTTTTCTTTTCATTTCATTTTGTTTTGCTTAGTTTTTTTCCTTTCTGTTTCTTTTTCCCCCATTTCAAAAGCTGTTGGATCTCTTAAAGCAGAAAAATAACATGTGATTTACATTTATGGATGTGTTTGATTAACATAGGGAGAATAAATGGGAGAGGCAAGAATAGAAACAGGGAGACATGGTAAGGTGCAGATGTAGTAATCAAGGTGCAGGGGTTTGGGGGAGGTGATGGCAGATTTGAAAAACCAGAGTGGTAGCAATAAAGATGGCAAGGAATAAAGAAATTTAAAGTTTGCTTTGGAAGTAGTGATGAAAGCATGCAAGACCTGCTAAGGGCTTAGTTGTTGGGACTAACAGAAAATGAGAATGGATGAGTCAGTGTTACCAAACTCAGTTTCTGCTGCTCACTGCTCAGAAGCCAATACTCGAGAGGCAAGTGTTGGTAGAAAGGAAAGTTGTTTTAATCAGAAGGCCAACAATTTGGGAGAAGGTGAACTTGTGTGCCAAAACCAACTCTGAAGATTCTGTTCAGCCATAACAGTTTTTAAAGGGAAAATGGGGAAGTAATCTCAGTGAATCATTGAGGCAGCAGCTTAGGTACTGCATCATTTTCCATTGCATGCAGGCTGGCTGACTCCTCATGATCTTTCTTCAGATGTTATCTTGCCCTGATGGTCTGTCTGCAGGATTGCTAAATGGGGCTGCTGGGGTAGAGAGCTAGTCATTGTTTAACTACTTAATTCTTCATTCCTATTTCTTTTAATATAGGAAAAGAATCAACAGGTTAGACAAGGTATTGTGTTCATTTAGTAGAGCATAAGTCAGGAGGTAGGTTAAATGTCACCTAGTGATCTCATTTTTATAATTAAGGTTTAAAGGGAACAGAAATAGGCAAAGAGGAAAGGGGCAAAGGAGCTGCTTACATTTGTACTCTGACTAGGAATAGTAACAATGCACTTACTCAGAGAAGGAAGGTTGTGGGAAGAAGGGGTTTTTGAAGTGCTATGGGGCCGTGGTAGGCATCTTAATTATTTTTGATTGATTCCCACAATGGAGTAGCCCAACATTTCCATCTGACAGTCAAAATAATCCATTTTACTTGCTTAACTTTTTGGTTTTTTCCCTTACCTTCTAGAAGACTAATTTCTTATAGAAGGTTTGGTTTAAATCAGAAATAGCTAAGAGTTAACTTTCCCTTAAATTTCAGAAATATGCAGCATGTTTAGGCAATAGATGGTATTCTAAAAACAAAGAACATTGAGGCAACTATGAAATCATTCTGAAAAGCCCAGTTTTCTCAGTTAAGAAATAATACCTGTGAATTATTTGATTTTGAAGAACTGGGCTATTTGTATTAGTCTGTGACCTTTTCCTGAATAATTTGACTAGAACTCTTAGATCAAATTAATCATACTTTATAAGTCTGTATTGATAACTCCAGTGCCATTTCCAGTTTATTTGACTAAAAGTTATCATCAGAATAATTCAGAGAAAGTTCTGTAGCCATAAATATTGAGAAATGAGAGTCATTTCAAACATCTATATATAGCTGAAATACTCTTCTAATGGTGATGGATAATCATAATTGAATTTCATTATTAACCATCTGTCTTTCATTTGTTAATTTGGTTTTCTAATAAATTCATGAGTAATATTAATCTGGTCTTTAGAAACATCAAATTTAGGATTTTTATATGAAAATGTAAATGGGCACTTGATATATTTTGATAATGTAACATAGTATTAAAAGGTAAACTGAAGCGTCTTAACAATTTAAGAATTTGAGCAAAAATCTATTGAATTGGGCAGCAGCCAATCTAGCAGATATAAAGCAGCCAATCTAGCAGATATATAGCTGAGGAGCTATACAAAGTGAAAAACTGTCATGTGAAGAAAACAGCAAGAATAAGGAAGTTATTCTAAGGAAAAAAGTGGGTTGGTTATTCCAAGGTTATTTTAGGGGTTGGAGGAAATCTATCAGGCCAATTACCTAACTACTGTTGATCAAGTGATCTCTGGTTTAAGATTCCATTTCTGGGAGACCCAAAACTGCAATTAATTTATGTCTTTGGAGACATAGGACATAGCATAAGTGACGATTTGGGGCCTGTTGTCTTTTTTTTTAACAATAGAAATTTTTTAAATGATCAGCATATAAGCAACCATGTTTAGAGGTGGAAAATAATAACATATTTAAGAGTTTTGTTTAAAATGTTTTTGAAATTTAAAAATATTTTAAAGTGTCAGTTTTCAGAATTTCAATTACCATGAGGAATGTTTGACATTTTTAATATTAAATATATATTTATGAACTTTGTGATAATTCTTTGCTAAATGAAAATGTATAATTTAGTTTCTAGGTTTCATAAAATCATGAAATTATAGTAAACCATGGTTTTGTTAAAACAAGCAGATTACCATTATATATTTTTCTTTACATAATCGACATTTATCTGTACTAGATAATTGCTGTACTTACTAGCGATTTATGGGTCAGGATTACAGAGGGGTTTGTTGATGGAGCAATAAAAAAACAAAGCAAATAAACAAAGAAACCATAACAAGCCTAGGAAATTAAAATCTTCCTAACATCATCATCTATCACAACCAAAAAGTGCATCTAAATAGATATATTATAGGTAACCTGTATTGTATCAATGCCTATTTACTTAGAATATTTCCCATTGTTTTATTGGCACAGCTGTAATGTATTCTGGTAAGACAATGCCAACCACAGAGAGAGAGAGAGAGAGAATGCATACATATTACAGGACCTATAATGAAAGTTATTTCCCAAACAACTTTTCTTTTTCTTTTCCTTTTTTAAAATGTTTAGCTTTATAAAACACTAAGCCCTATTTATTTATTCTTTTTGTATTCCTGTAACTTCTTTCTAAATATCAGTTATGTTTGCCTAAAGGTTTCACCTATCATATAGCTCTGACTCAAAATCTATATTTATCCATGACATTTTAAAATAACTTTATAGAATATCTAAAAACTTACTATTACATCTTAGTAGGATTATTGTAGACAGTTTTACAAATATTTATTAATTAGGATTACTGAATACCTTTGAAATGCTTAGTGTTTCACATGAGCAACAAATAATAATAGCAATGATAGTAAGTGAATTATGGAACATTTTAAAATTTCACATTATTTTTCTATAACAGTTATCTGTCATACATATTACATATATGTTTAAAACAAATAAAGTGAAAGGAAACCATATATTACTTTTTTATGAAGAACTTATTTTGTATAATGTATATTAGCATAGCATATTAATATAACATATGTACTCCTTACTTTTTCTTTCTCTATCTCTCTTTATCTCTTTCTCTATCTCTCTCTTGCCTACCCACCTTACCTTTCTCCCTCCCTCCCCCCCACCCTTCCTTCCAACAATGAATGGGACATTTTCCCCTCAATGAAATGAATTGTACTTCATCTTCCTTGTCATATTGATCATCACTGCTCTTGCCATGGGATAATATTACTGATAGGTAAGTTTATAATTTAAAAAGAGGAATTTTGCTTGATAATGCCTGGCATATATTTTAAGAAAGCATTTTATATGTGTTTATATTTTATTTTGATAGATAAGGAATTGAGCTCCAACAATTTTAATGTCATTGTTTTGAAGTTAATAATTTAAGTTGAAAATCAATCTTTTGTACCTTATTAATTTGAACATAAGGATAATAGCAAGTAAATTACATATGAAAAGGCTGCTTATTATTATTGCTTTCTTTTTATGAGGACAAATGATTCACATAAAGTTTTCTTTGCCAAAGCAACTAGTCTGGATGAATGATTCCATCTTTATTTTAATTTCTGGTGAAGCAATTATGACCCTGAATTTGGTTAGTACCCCTGAATTTTGAGAAAGTGATGGACAGGGATACGGAGGGAGGTGGTGCAGGGGGGCTAGTTCAGTTTATGGCAAGTATCAAATATAGTAAACATTGTTTTCTTTTCATTTTAATTGAAAGATTACATTTATTCAGTTAATTTCTGATCGCTCCATTATTCCCTATACAATTTCAATTCTAATATAAGTTTATAAGTCTTATAAGTTTAGCAAAACTTTAATTTTTTGATTTTTTTTGTTGGAGAGACATTTTCTATGAAAGAACTTTAAGACAAGATAATATTATATAGAGAGTACATAGTTTAAGACAATCACTGGGGCTTAAAAAGATGAATTGGACATGTTTGCTGACTTCATACTCTAGGATTTTCCGATGTGTATTTTTAAAGTGTGTTATGGTTTATAATCTACCTTCGCCTGCATTTTATCATGTAATTTCTCAGTCTAAATTCTTAATCTGGTTTTATATAATTCTTTGATAGTGGTAGACATCACTTAAAAAGAATAGTATTTTAGTTACATCGTTTCAAATTATATATTTTTTTAATATTTTAAATTTTCTTTTAAAAGGATTAACTGTTGTCACTACCTATGAAATGGCCCTCTTATGCTTAGAGCCCAGGCTTGAAGAAGCCAGGCATTTTGGCTGAGGGTCACTGTCAGATATCTGCATAAAACAGGGTGAGAATTTGTCACCAAGATACTGTGTACTTCTTAAATATTTACTAGTAGGCTTAGAATTGGTGAGTGCAGATTCAGAGGTGAGGGACCACAATACCTGAACATTGCTCAGTCTTGAGGGCCTCACTTGCTGCTCGATAAGTGCTTTCCGGGCTGCTTCTGAATTCTTATGTAATATTTCCATGAAAGTAAAGTTTGAAATGTCTTTTCTTTCAGTAAACTTAAGAGCTTTTGTGTCTTAAATAGAAGCAATTGTTAACAGCTTTAACTTGCTATCTGCATGGCTACTTGGGAAGTGTGCTAGCTACAGTTGCTGATTGCACTACTAAATTAATGTTTTCTGATAGTTGACTTGATATTTCTCAGACTGTAATTTAAAAGCAGTGCAAAATCATGTATACCTGAGACAGACTGAATTTGTCATGTAAATTCCTCTTTTCCTCTCCTCACGAACTCCTTTGCCTTAAGAATTTTTTTTAGTATGAAAATACTAATGAGAAATTTCAGTTAATTCAAAAATGACATTCTCCCCACATGCTATGGGTATTAACTATAATGAATCTCAACAGCAGTTGTCTTCTTTTATGTATGGCATTTGTCAAAAAGCCATTTTTATGGTTTCAGCTTATTATGGTGTTTCTGGACTATTTTATTAAAATAAGAAAGTATATTTACTTCACTATAGAAATAAATAACTCTGGTTATTATATGTGTCATTTTCATGAGGCATATGTGATGCTTTATAATCAGTTTTGCTTATGCTGGTGTAGGACATTATGGACTAACTCCAGTGTAAACTTCAGTGTCAGACCTAACCCCAGGAAGCAACACAGGATTTACCACAGAGGGACCACTCATCTGATTTTTCAGTTATCTATTCATGTATTAAAAAAAAAAGACCAAGCTTCATAGCTGATAAGAAAAAAAATTTATTATTCCTCATAATTCTGTTGGTTTATTGGGAATTCTTTTTCATTGTCCATTGGGGCATTGGGATACCTACAAGGTCCAAAATGGCATCACTTAAATGCTTGACTGTTGGTGCCACTGCTGGAAGATCAGCTGGAGCTTTGGGTAGGGACTTTTTTGTTCTCCATATTGGCTTTCCCTCATCACTACTTGGGCTTTGTCACAGTATGATGGCTAGGTTCTAGCAAGGAGTATTCCAAGGACATGACAAAAGCTGTGCATCTCTTAAGACTGAGACCTCAAAGTTACACAGTGTCACTCCTGTCACATTTAATGTTTCAAAAGAGTTTGTGGAATGAAATCATAGAAAGGGAAGTAAAATAGATTTGCCTCCCCTTGACTATGAATAAATACAATTTATTTATTGAAGAAAGATCAATTAATTGCTTGCTATTTTGAAAATCTTTTAGATGTTGAGTGCTCAAATATGCATTTTTGCTCATTCATTTACTCATTAATTCTTTCCTTGTCTCATAAAAGATTAACATTTATTGTGGCTTGTGATAAAACCTTCCAAAACATTATCACAAACAGAGCAACAGAAAATAGGAAGCCACCATCCTGGGAAGCAGGAAGAAGTTCACATAGAGAAATTCATACGTGTCACAGGTCTCAAGCTGTAGCAAAGCTTATAATAAGGAACATTCTCTTATTATAAAGCTATTAAGGTTATCTTTCTTAGAAGTGTTATCTTTCTTAGAATGTGGGTACATGCACATGTGTGTTTTAAAAGAATGTTGTGATATGCAATCATTTCAAGTATGTGAAAGCAACATTTTTCTTTTACATGTCCTCCTCTGTTCATGGTTACTTCAGCTTCAGCTTTGTTGAAAACAAGCTATAACCTCAAACGCAACTCACTGATACAACTATACATTTCCACATTAGAAAATGACTGATTTTGAAAAAACTCAAAAATGTAATTGAGTTACATTTTATAAAGATGCAAACTCAGTTCTGCATGCTTTTCTTAGATACTCCCTAGTGCTGAATTTCAATGTAATAGGAAATATGCTGATATAAGGAAAATTCATCTAATCTGATTTCTAACTTCACAACGTTTTTTATGGGACACACTATATAGGTTCCTCTGTAAATAGGTAGCAGTTCAATATATCACTTCACAGAATTACCCACTTGTAGCACATAATCTGAGTGTTTCATGCAAGTAAAAACCCATTCCGGAAAAAAAATTCCATTCTCATGAGATTTTTTTTTTTTTAAGTAGGAGAAATGGAATAAGCAATGTTGATGCAGAAATATATAATTTATAAAGCTAATGTTGTATTCATACTCATCTATACCTTATCAGACCTTATTGCTTTGTGCATTGCAAGGAATACAAATAAAGTACTTTAAAAAATACATTTTATGAGTTTGCTGATGACTGCAATGGCCACACACCTTTTCTAGGACAACTGTTCATCAGTTAAATCCATTCCTATGTTAGGGCCTTTGCACTTCCTAAGATTTCTACTGGAATGTTTTTCTCCAGATATTGTCATAACTTGGCTTCTTCATCCCTCCCTCGATCTTTACTGAAATGTTACCTTCTCTGTGACAACCCTCTCAGTCTTTCAGTATTTCTTACCTCCTTTCCTAATGTTTTTACAAAATACTTATCACCATCAGACAGATTATATATTGTATTAAGCTAACAGTCTGGTGCCTCCCTACCCCATTAGAGGTAATCATTGTGACTACAGGGAATATTTTTTATTTTAATAATCTTCATAATTGTATCCCCAGCATCTAGAATAGCTACTGATTCATAGTAGTCACTTAGAAATCTTTTTGAATGAATGAATGGAGCATTATTGAGGCAATGACAACTCAGCATTAATATCAATGACTATTTATTTAACAAACACATCTTAACTGGAGTTAGTATATACTTTCCCATGTTGATTCTTTTAGAGGATAATTTAGTAACTTTATGACAAGTTGAAGTTCCCAACAGCAATATGAAATACATATTAGTTTGGACTTCACATCTCAATAAATGTAAGAAACAAGTATCTTTAACATGAAGTCTTTGAGTGATATAAATATGTTTTAGCATTTGATTAAGATTTAGTGTGATAGCTATTTTCATTGTAAGCCCAGAATACATATTTTCAGATGACATGAATCCCTATAGTTGTACTCTGGTCTTAGATTGTAAAGACAGTAGCTTCAACTTTGATATTCATCCCCGTTATACCAGTCATTAATGTGTTTCATGATCTTGAATAACATCTATAAATTTTGTCATGTGTCTTTTTAAAATATTCATTAGTACTTTGCTCTAGTTGAATTGGCTTTGATAAAATTTATATTAGCGATCTTCACCAACCCAATTTTATTTTAGCTATTCAATTTAGACTATTACTTCACACACAATTGCTATCATACTCCTAATGTACTGGAAAGCCAATATCTTTGTAAAAGTATATTTTAGTTATGATTTTGATAGAGATTGGCACTTGACAACTTGACAGTCTGGGCAGAATCATTCCTATTAAGATGTATGTATGCCTTGTCCAAATCACTTTAGTCACTTACTCAAAAATGTTTTACAGAACATTTGCTCTTCAGTGAAATAAAGGAAATAGTCCAGATAAAGTAGATAACTTTTATAATCTTGAAACTCAAAAATTTTAAATGTAATTTTATAATATTTATGTTAAATGGTGAAATATAGGTAACTCTTCCAACCAGCATCAACTGTACATATTTCCATGGTACCCTTGGTGCTAACAATAGGAATGATAGGTAACAGTTCTCAAGCAGTTACTAGATCCTAGGCATGGTGCAATTACTTCATATAAATTTTTTTATGCCTCCTGTACTTCAGCCTTAGGAGATAGGCATTAATTTATAATTTCCAATTGCAGGGACACTGAGGTTAAATAATTTACCTGGGTCATACAACTGATAAATTATGAAGCCAGGATGAAAATGCTCGTGGTTTGACTTATGAAGCCAGACTCTTAATCCCAGTGCTATGTTGCCTCCCATGTAACTGTGAATAACAGAGCCACTGAAGTTATTGTCTATGAGAGAGAGAAACAAACAGATCTATCTTTACGATGCAGCAAATTTTATGGGAAGGGTAAGTGGAGGATGCTGTGAGGTGAGCACACATTGTAGCAGCCAGCTAAAGGAGCTTTGGGTGGTGAGAAATGGGTCCAGGAAACGTGCTGAGAATAGAGCCCTTGTTTGTCTTTTCACTGTTATATTCCCTAACCTGTACATGGCAAGACTTTTCAGAAGGCACTAAACAGATGTGATGTCTAAGCAAAATCTGAAAACTTCAAAGTGTGGGATCTGGGGGAGTCTCTTTTGAGAATTTCATATGGATCAAATGTAGATGAGCTGAGAGTCCTTGTTCTAGGCCATGTCATATTCTTAATCTATTGTATCTAACTCTTTACTTACCAAGAAAACTTAGGTGTTAAAGTCCAGTTTACTGTAATGAGACTAAATTAGAAAAGCAACAAAAAAGTAAATGAAAACTGAAGTAAATCCCACCAACTCTATAATCTCACATTTTCATGTTAACAATGCAGCAGTTTAATAGAGATATAAAAGTAAATGTTGATCACTAAATTTTAAAGTTTATAATCATAATAGGAATTTACCAGAATATTAATTAGCTAAGATATTAAAATATGAGGAAGGAGAAAAATATTCACTGTCAAACACTTATACACCCATAAAATATTACAAAGAGAAGGTGGTTCTGTATTATTTTTTTCAATGCTCTGGAGGGGTTTTACTATTATTGGACAATTTTTGTCTGTTTTATTTAAAATAATTTTAAGAGAGGTAAGAAAGGTAATTTAGTTTATTGGGGTCATACTGCTGACAAAAACATGGTCAAGATTAAGAATTAGGGAGAAAAGAATAAAAACTAGAATTCAGTTTCTATGAGATATGGGAAATGCTAATGACTTCATATGTCAAAGGAATGCTTTAAAATTGGGATTTGTGGGGGAAAAAAATAAAGAAACAAAAGGAAAACAAAGAAAATGTCTCTTACACTAACCTGAAAGAGTACTTGAACATTCTCTGCTTTTACTGTAGGGTAAATTTTGGCACTTGAAAGTGTGATGGCATCATACAGTGGTTCTCAAAATGAGCTGCTTCTAAGAATCACGGCAGAAATGGTTAAAAAACTGATGCCTGGGCTCCTCCTTAAGATTAAGATTTAATCGGTCCTGGATGCAGACCTGGGCAGGCATGTATTTTTTAAAGCTCCCAGGTGATTCTAATATGCAGTCATTGTTGAGAATAAAAAATCCAGGGCTCTATATCAACATAAATTTGGGGTAATTATGTGTTGGGAAGAGTTAAAATCAAATAACAGTGTCCCTATGTCATGTCCCAATTTCTTGCCAATTTTTCATTCTAGTAAATAGCCTAGAGTGTTGATATTTAAAGAAATTGTTCCTTGTTCCCAAGGTACTTCTAATAAAATGAATCAATATTGAGAAGCCTAGGCTGGCTGTTTCTAGGAAGAGCAAATAGAATGTATTCTCTGGAAACTTTACTAAATACACTCATTTTAGCACTTCGGTAGCCTATTTTTACAAAAGGAGCTTATGATTTAGAGCGAGAGGGATAACTGTAAATAGACGATACTTACAGATGTATTTGTCAGAGGTGATAAAGGAGTCAGCACTAATTTAGTCATTGTGGACAAATGACACCATATTCTCAGTACAGGGATAGTAATATGCATATGCAAAAGAATGATGCATTTTCCAGAAATGCGATAGTACCATGGAGCAAGTTAAAATGATAGCTTAATCTACAGTTGTGAAGTCTAACACTTAGCACACTCATGTATACCAGTATTCACCATTACTGTTTTGGTTTAAATTTATGCATATAAATCAGTAAGAATACCTGTCTAAAAATCAAATTCATCTAATGTGCCCTAGATGTGGTTTTGTTCTACGCTTTTACTTTTGAGAACAGATGGAGGTAGCGAAGATTCATGTTGGAGTGCCACTTGCTCATGAATCATTTTCTATTCAGATATTCACTCAGTAAACTCATCCTTGACTAACTTGCTCCTTATATTCAATTTCAGGCATATCCTTTTGACTCTTAAAACAGGTATCTTCTTTCTAGAATTTTTCTATTTTACTTATAGAAAAATTACCTTTTCCTTTATATTCACTAACTCTTTATGAGTATGTAATTGTCAACATTTATCATTTTCTTTTCTCTTTAAAAGTTTGCCATATAGTCACTTTGGAAAGTTGTTTGGCCTTATCTTCCAAAGTTTTACTTGTGTTGTTCTATTATCCAATATTTCTATTCTTATATATATTGACAATATAAATGGAAAAGTTACGTTCATAGTAACACTGTTCCAATTAGTTCCAAATTGGAAACTATGTTGTCACCAATTAATATTAAAATGGAAAAAAAGAAAGCATTGTGGTATATTCACACAATAATTACAGTAATGAGATATAAAGATCTAGAGTCACATGCATAATATGGGTGAATTTTCCATATATCGTGTTGAGAAAAAGGAATGAGACAAAATAAAATTACATAATATATGACTACATTAATATACAATGAAAATACAACCAAAACTAATATATTATTTTAGAAGACAGGCTAGTGGTGGTCTTGGCAGTTTGCAATGGTAGCGACTACAAGACAACACAAGGGGTGTTTCTGGGGCACAGACACTGCTGTCTTTCTTGACCTAGACTCTAGTTACTTTCATTTGAAAATTCAGAGAGGTAGCTATAAAATGCACATGTTTTTCTCCATGCCTATTATACTTTAGTAAAATGTTAAAAGAGAGATCCAAAATCCTGCCAGAACTCAAGCTGCAACTCTAAAAATACGAAAGATAAAGGATAACTTTTTTTCTTCATTTTGCGTTTTCTTAAAAATAATTGAGAGTACACATGAAAAGATGGAATTTGTAATGACTGCAAAGGGCAAAACATATTTCTGGATGCTTTAAAACATCAATATTTTCATAAGTTGAAAATCAACTACTCCCTTACTCTTTTTTTTTTTTTTTGTGATATTTGAACTAATACTATAATGGTTAATGGGAGTTTCAGCCATTTACCTGTCCCAGGAGGAGACATAGGATTTATTCTAGGTCAGCAATTATCCTGCTTTTTCCTTCTAATAGGTTTCTTAAACTTTTGAACTTATGTATCTTATGTACCTATCTATATATTTATCTATCAATACTTTTTAAAAGGTTCAAAAGTGAGAATTTAGGTGGTGAGCAAATAAGAATACTGACTTTTTGGAATTGATTATGAATTATGGAAAATAAGTTTTCTTTGAATTCTAGTGCTTATTTTTATTTCAGTTTCAGTGTCGTAGAAACTAATTCAGGTAGTTTTTATATTACATAATCAAGAAATTATACAAAATAGTAAATGGAAATTAAGATTATTACAATTTTAAAACCATTAGTATGAGGAAATAAATGTGTTCCTGATTTTTAAATGTAGTCTTATTATCGCTGTCCTTTAAAAGGGTAAATCATGCTAATTAATTCAAGTAGTAGAGTTATTACTTGCTTTTCATGCATCATAGAATTGCCTATTTATTATTTATATATCTTGTCTGCAGAACTTCCCAGAAACAGCTAATCCTAGCAAAACATATTGTCTCTTTAAAGAGACATGTGACAGCCTTACAAAGACATAGTGCCATTTAAATGTCATTTTTAAAGAACAAATGGCAATTGAAGAGATTCTTAAGTGTGATAATTATGCACAGAAATAATATTATGATTAGAAACTTCTGGTTTCAAAGCCTTTCCTGGAAATTCAACTATTTCTATTGTCTCAAATGTACAATAGTTCTTGTATTATAATTTATCACAATATATTTTCAGGATTTAGGAGCATAACATTCTCAAGAAAGTGTGTGTGTATGTGTGTGTGACTTACTAAGTTAAATGACAGTTTTAAGATACTTACATTTAAGATACATGTAATTTACTTGAAATCTTTATGACTTTTTTGATAATTGTGTTTCAAGTCATCATGATGAAAAGACAGTTGAGCTCAATCAATTCCTTCTCTCATGTTGCCTTATCTTATTTTCACTCATTCTGTTTCTGTTTGCCTGATTTGCAAGGGGTCCTTATATTTTGTATCGAATACTTATTGTGAAATAATAAATTTGTTCTAACTCTTACTCCTAAAAGTCATCTCCAACTAATATCTATTTTAAGAACTCTAGAAGTAACTTAAAGTTACTATAGTAACTTTAAGAAAAGTTGGCAGACATTTAATGTTTTTAATGTACTGGCAGCATTGTTTTTTATAAGCAAAGCTACATGGACAATATTTGAATATGATTTCTTCAATATTAAGTCCCTTCATTGTGGAACAGATTTGGTTCGGTAACTAGGCATGATGCGGGTGGGAGGGGCATAGTTTCTTATTAATTGACCTGAAAACGAGGAAATGGTATTAGACATGGTTAAACTTTAGTTATCGTATAGTGTGTGTTTGTGAGAGTGTTAACACTGTGATTAAATATTTGTAAAAGTCTTCAAATGCTGTCCTCTTTAAGGACAGCTATATGAAACAGTTTATAATGTGTTCCACGGGTTTAGTAATATACAGTTTTCTATGTGTTCACCATTTTTTCTCTTATTATCCACAAATATACTGTTTTTAGAGAAAATTTAAGGAGTATGCAAAACAAATTATTACTAGTCCCATTATAAATGGAAGTGTATTAAAACCCAAACGGAATAAGTGACTTTCCAATGGTCACAAGTGTAATAGTCATTTAAGTAAAGACGGGAATCTGGGTCTTCTAATTTTTTTTGTCTCTCCTGTTCTAATTAACTTGAAACTTGTGCCCAGATTGGCCAGGAGTTTATAGAACATGATGGCTATTAAACATTTCAAGATTGTATTTGAAATTAGTCCAATTCAACAAAGTAAAAGAAAAAATTGAAAATTGCTGAATTCTATGACACATTATTTCACAATTTCAGGAATAACTTGAAATTTATACGTTAAAAAGTATATAAGGGCTTCCCTGGTGGCACAGTGGTTGAGAGTCCGCCTGCCGATGCAGAGGACGCGGGTTCGTGTCCCAGTCCGGGAGGATCCCACATGCCGCGGAGTGGCTGGGCCCCTGAGCCATGGCCGCTGAGCCTGCGCGTCCGGAGCCTGTGCTCCACGAAGGGAGAGCCACAGCAGTGAGAGGCCCGCGTACCACCAAAAAAAAATAAATAAATAAAAGTATATAAGACCATGATATCTAACACTGATAATATATAAGAAACTATTTAATTAGTGGCGATAATTCATTTCATCCTGTACTCCATCCATACAAAAACCAATATATGTGAACTTTAAACAATTATATTGTAAGAATTTTGAATATGCCTCCATTTCTAGAATAAGGGTGTAATGTGAAAAGGATTATTACTTGGACATAAATCTTGATTTATCTGAATAGATGCTATACTTAAAATTTCCTGTTTTTCACTCCTTCATATATAAAGCATTATCAATGTAATGGTTAGGAATAAGGCTTATGACCTAGTGAATCTTTCTGAAATAGGTTAAAAAAAAGGACAGAAATATAATTTTCTGTAAAACACCTGCTCAGACTCAGAAATGCAGGTGTAATGGATATTTTAATCCTAAACATACAAATGGATTCTTTTTGGTTTAAGAAATGATAAAATATAAAATCCAGAAAGGGAAATGGAATTCTTTTTTACTTGTATGAATGTATATACCTACGAATCTGTGTAGCCAGAATTGATTAACAGAGAACACTATTTCATTTTACTGGGCAACAGCATTTTAAAATTATATTTATTTAAGTAGCCATGCTGTATCTTTATAACATTTATTGTCCTGATGAGACAACATTTCTAACCCATATTGTACTCATCTGACCAAAAAGAAAAAAATAAAATAAAATAAAATCTTTATCAATTGCGTTTTGTAAACATCCATCCCCAGTAATATGTAGGCTATGGGTTATACAGGGCTTTGAAAGGGAACATCACCGTTACAGTCTCTTTTCTCTCTTTTTGAAAAATGATGTCATGTTAAACAAATTATTTTGAGCCAAATATTACTAATATATGACATAAACCAAGCAAATAGAAGGTCTTGACACAAGTGGTTCTAGTTATTAAAACTTTATTCTTTCCTTGGGATTACACCATATGAGTTCGTATAATTGTTGTGTCTTGGGTATTCATTAAATCTGACTCTCTGGTGAATGAGCACATTAGTGAGATGACAACATCAGATTGTCATGAGACTTGAAATCTATAGGGAAGACTGTGTCAGCAAGGTCAAATAGATAATATTTCTGAACTTCTAGACTTCAAACTTTATAAAAATATATTTCTAGACAAGTTCATCATAACTTTAAATATATGTGATATATGTAATTTTCACTGTGTTGTTAAGAATAAATACTTTTGCAAAAATGTAATATATTCAATTAATTAACTAGTTTTGAGTGCTTTACTGGGTTAAAATGAAGTGATTATAACCTTACACAGTTTGGTTACAAGTGATTTAAGTAGCTTTCCCCTCTTTTCTTTTTTTTCAAATTTTCATATCATATGTTTGAAGTAATACAAGCAAATACCCCATAAGGAAGCACAAATAAGGTACTGGGAAGTTAGCACTAAAGTTAGAATAATAAAAAAAAGCAAAAAATGAAGAAAATATCTCTGCAAACATTGGCTAGTACAGCTGTTAATAGACAATAAATAGTTGTGGGTTTTCGCAAATTTCAGTAGTGTATAGAAATCAGAAAAAAGTTTGGATATCATTATTTTTCATGTTTAATGATGGTATAAAGGTATAGTTACTACCCATTCAAGTTATTTAACAAATATATATTAAAATATAAAATGGGGTATTTCATATTTTACATAAGATTAAAAATTTTCTATAACTGGCTATATTTTATCAAAAAGGCAGCCCACTATTCTCATTTAATTATATTTCTCTCTAAAAGAAGCTCTTATTTAAAAAAAAGAAAGAAAGCTATAATTCTGATCAAAGATGCTCCATTAATAATCAAACAAAGCTCTGGATTAAAACAAGTGTCTGATAAATAATTTCCTAAAGACCTTTGAATTTTCCAGTCATGAAGCAGTACCCACATTTACATACTCAGCCAATGGCAAAAGTAAATAAATCCAGTGAATTTCAGGAAAGGACAGAACTGATGATGTCATGTTATATGGGTCCTGTGGATCACAAGAGGCACATGACGACAGATGAAAGATTCCATCCAACAGTGTATGGTTTTCTTCACTTGAAAAGCAGCATGTAAAGAGCTTGATACATTCAATGTCCCTCGAGCAATAGTTAAAAGAAAAAAAAAAAACGCTTCAAACTACAGAAACTTTTTGTCAAGTTCAATTTTATGTAGGGTCCCCTGGTATATAAAGTATAAAAAAGAAGGCTGATTAAAATGGGGCAAGTGTCTTGGAAGCCAGCCCAGAAACTTACGTTAAATCACCAGGGATCCCAAGAATTCAGCAGAATATATGTGCATTTTAAATTATACAGCGTTGGACCCAATAAAACTTTAGCATTTAACTAGTCCCACTCCTGTATTATATAAATGAGATATTAAAGTTCAGCAGGTTTGGGGGTTTGCCTTTAATCCCACAGGAAGTAGTCAGACTATGTCTTCTGAAAGCAAATAAAGGGTATTAAAACCACTCGGTTTGTTCAATTGGTCCCTATTTGAGTAGCAAATATTTTTAAGATGAGTTTTAAATATGTGATAAAAATAAAAAGACTAAAAATTGGTCATCTCTTAAGGACTGGCTTTCAAGTTAATAATGGCAGAAAATATAAAACTCCTTTACTTCTAGATAAGACTCAAAATTTGTAGAAATGCAGGTGTCAAGGATGAGTAATCGGATGTTAAAGTTTCCAGATTTGACTGAAGTCTTAAGATTTAAAGAGGTGTCATAAACGAAGGTTAATAGAATTAACCTTAATAGAATCTTAAAAGATTCACATTTTCAAGACAGTTATTCTAAAACTGGTTACTTTTTGATTACTCTTGAACCCTCACCCACTGGATGGATATAAAAATGATGAATTGTTCAGTGTTGTGGTGGAAAGGTATTTCAAAGTAAATTTCTTTGGAGAAAACTCCTGGGAATTTACTCCTTTCTGAGCCAAAACGAGGATGTGGGTTGATGTTCGCAACTTCTCTGATCAGCCTTTTACCGAACCGCTTAGAGATGCGTTCCCTGCAGTCAGAGGAACACCAGTAAAGTAGTGTCTGCCTAGTTCCTGACTAGTTTATAGGAAGAGAGACGGGAAAGTTGCTTGTTTTGGTGATAGAACAAAGGAAGCTGCTGCTAAAATTCAGTCATTCTCAATTTCCAGAATTATCCAAGAGAAGAATGCTTATGTGTTAATACTGACCAGATTTGGGTCATGCAGAAGAGATGCACTGGGAAAAAGGATTGATTTAGACTCTATTCAATTGAGCAATGAAAATTCACCAGACAGAAGGTAGAAAGAGACCCTTGGACTCCTTAGTATTAAGAAGTGAGCGAGCAACAGCTGGAAAATTTACTGAAACTGAGGAGAGGTCTCCAAATAACTGCACAAGTGTGCTGTGAACAATTGAATTAGTTTGAAATATCTCCCAGTTCCAGAAAGCACAGGTCCATCTTCAGGCATTACTAATCAAAAATGAGAGGATGGTTTACTGCTCTTATCTACCCACCCATCTCCAACCCCCAAGGCTTTATCTAGGGACAAGCGAAGAAATTTCCCCAGTAAACAAATTTGAAATGAGGCAATGGGAGAAATATAAATTTTCTCTGATGATTAGACCCTGAATCCTGCTTCTTAATTATTCTGGTTATTGATTAAGAATTTACTATTGATACTAATAATATACTTGGGAGCAGGATTAAGTTCACATTCCTAGTTAAGATTATAAAGCTTCACGATTTTCTTCCACTGTCTGAATTCAATGTGTGTGTGTGTGTGTGTGTGTGTGTGTGTGTGTGTGTGTGTGCACTCGTGTCTGTCTTGGGACAGCCTAATGCAGGAAGTTAGGAGACAAGACTCTAGATCAAGACTGGCTGGGATCAAGTTCTAGCTCTACCATTTACTAAAGGTGTGGCTCTCTGGTGACTTATTTAACTTCTTGGTGACTTAGTTTGCTTATCTGTAAAATATGTATAATAATAGTACGTACATGATGGGGCCCTTTTAAGGAATGAATGAATTGAAAAATTCTCAGTACATGTAAAGTTCCATAAAATTATTTATTGTTGCTAATATTGTTATAAAGGAGAGTTCTGGTGAGCTGGATATCTTATTACTTACAATGTTAGATCAAAGGTCATGCATATTTACAAATGTATTAGAAACTGTCAAACTATGCTCTAAAAGCCATTTACAGATAACTGTCTCTCTAGATTTAAAAGAAAAAGCTACATATAAATGGAGGCTGTGTGAAGTGAAATGTCAGGAAGTCCCTTTTAGCAATGAATGATAGTTTACAGAGTCAGCCGTTTTGAAAGTTATTTGGGAGAAATATACAGAACAGGTGGACGGTATGACCTGTTTGCCCTGTGAAAATTGGTAATTGAAATGACCCGATTCTCAACCTGAGAATTTTCAAAGTGACAAATTATGCTCATTTGGCTTGTAATGATGTACTGATTACAGGCTATAAGATCGATGATGGATTTCCTTAATGTTCTTCAATCATGTTATGACCTTTTCATATTCAAGCATGTAGAAGTGTTTTCAAAAACAACTAAAAGTTTTATAATTATGTATTTAAATATATATTTATTTTCTTAGAATAAGCTTATATGTTTTAATTTGGATCAGTCGTTTTGTGGGCCTTAATCCCCATAATATGAACTTTATCTATTTAAACAAATGTGTGATGAAAGCAGTTTTAAGAATGACCTAATTTCTCTTGTTTTTGGTAAGATTTAGAAGCTCTGAGTCAGAGATACTTTAGATGCATCCATATAAAATATATTGTCATTCATTTTCATTATTTTAAAATTATGTTTATTAATAACTCTCAGTATTTATTGTGTTATGGCTGTGCAGCAGGCATAAAACCAGGCTTGGGAGATACAAACATGAACAAGCAGGTCAACACTGTCCTCATGACGCTTACAACCTAGTGTGGAAACAGACCGTCCACAATCTTACACTTGAGATTTATGGGCATATAGCAGGCATGGACTAGTTCACCTGGGGAAAGTTGAATAGATGACTGATTTTAAAAGTTGAGGAGAAGAGAAGCAGCCAATGAGACTGAGAAAGAGAAACAAGTGAGTTGGGATGGAAATAATGAGAGTGCTCTAAAATGGAGCAGCAGAGACTGTTTCCAAAAAGAGGTGGTGCTGAAGGCCGTAAAATGTCACTGATATGTCATGTTTGATGAAGAAACATGGAGGTTATTGAAAAACTTGACAGTCTGTTCATGGCAGTGGAGGACGCCGAATCCAAACTGCATGGGATTTAAGAATGAATCAAAAAAAGAGAAGTGGAAACCATAAGTTTGTTTTCTAGGTCTGTGAGTCTATTTCTGTTTTATATGTAGATTCATTTGTACTATTTTTTATATGCCACCTATAAGTGATATATGATATTTGTCTTTCACTATCTGACTTACTTCACTTAGTATAATATTCTTTAGGTCCATCCATGTTGCTGCAAATGGCAATAGTTCATTCTTTTTTATGACTGAGTAATATTCATATATATATATATATATATATATATATATTCTTAAACCAATTGTCTGTTGATAGGCACTTGGGTTGTATCTATGTCTCAGCTATTGTAAATAGTGCTGCTATGAATATTGTGTGCATGTACCTTTTCGAATTAGAGTTTTCATCTTTTCCGGAGGTATTCCCAGGAGTGGAATCATATGGTAGCTCTATTTTTAGTGCTTTAAGGAACCTACATACTGTTTTCCACAGTGGCTGTACCAATTTACATTCCCACCAACAGCGTAGGAGGGTTTCCTCTTCTCCACACCCTCTCCAGCATTTATTATTTGTTGACTTTTTAATGATGGCCATTCTGACTGGTGTGAGGTGATACCTCATCGTGGTTTTGATTTGCATTTTTCTAATAGTGATGTTGAGCATTTTTTCATGTTGGTCATCTGTATGTCTTCTTTGGAGAAATGTCTATTTAGGTCTTCTGCCCAGTTTTTGATTGGGTTCTTTATTTTTTGATATCGAGTTGAATGAGCTGTTTGCATATTTTGAATATTAACCCCTCGGTTCCATCATTTGCAAATATTTTCTCTCATTCATAGGTTGTTTTTCAGGGAAAGGGAGGTGGGGGGGGGATAAATTAGGAGTATAGGATGAGCAGATTCAAACTACTATGCATAAATTAGGTAAGTAATAAGGATTAACTGTATAGCACAGGGAACTGTAATAAATATCTAGTAATAACTTAGAATGGGAAATAACCTGAAAACAATATATAACTCAATCACTTTGCTGTACACCTGAAACTAACACAATATTGTAACTATACCTCCATTCAAAAAACAAAAGGGGAGAGAGAGAGAAAGAAGTGGAGACAGTACACATAAACATTCTTTACAGAAGTTTATCTGAACGGGATGCATAGAATTGGGATGTTTGCTGAAGCGGGGTGTGGGCTTACAGGAGAGTTTTGAAGACAGAAGGTGTTAGAGCATCACAGAATGACCCATGGAGGGCTAAAATTATGGGGAAGGTGAGAAACCCCAGAATGAACAAGAGATAATTCTAGCATGGAAGGAGCACATAATGAAATTGTAGGTTGATATCAACAATAAAAATCTAATGAGGAGACTTGAAAGGAAAGAGATTTCAAGGGCTAGAACATCAGCGTCAAGGTCCTGTAGGACATTTGGTCCTGTCTAAAACATCCATGATATATTTGGTGCATAAGACATTTGCTCCATAAGACATTTTATCCACGCCAAAAGGTTCTTGAAATTTGGTCCTATCCAAAACATCCATGAGCATATTTGGTCTATGCCAAATGGTTTTGGAAAGGACTAAATATCAAGGGCCTTTTGGCATGGACCAAATGTCTCCATGGGCATTTTGGACAGAACCAAATGGTCCTGCAAGTATCAAGGATGTTTATGAATTGGGAGATTGGGATTGACATATATACACTAATATGTATAAAATGGATAACTAATAAGAACGTGCTATATAAAAAATTAAATAAAATTCTAAAATTAAAAAAATATATATCAAGGATGTTTAGGCATGGACCAAATGTCTTATGGACATTTTGGATAGGACCAAATGTTTTGGATAGGACTTTAAGGATAAAACTTAAAGTTTTATCTGTATATCTTAATGTTGTGGGTCTAGCGGAGTAAAGTAATGGGCTAGACCAAGGTACACAGCTTAAAGGAATATGCAAGAAATGTTTTACGTATTTATAAATATATATAATGGGCTATATCTGTTTCTTCTTCAGAGGAGTTTGTCTATTTAAAATATTTAGTTTTGTAGTAAATAGATATTGACCTTAAAGTTAAGCTCCTTTTCTTGATTATGCAGACTAACTAAAATGTTAATTCTATCCTCATGTCTCTCTTTCATCCTAGGCTCTACTAACAGAAATGTCTCTGTATCACTTATGTCCAGGCCTGTCTGTGTCCATAATGAATACTTAAGTTTCTATTAGATAAATGAATGGATTTTAGGTGTATAATATTGATATTTTGTTTAGTTTTTCTTTCTTTTTTATTTATAATAACATTTCTTGTAAAATATGACCTGTTTGAGCCATGCTAAGAAGAAGAAAAGATAAAGCTTTTTTTTATCCATCACTGGCAGAAAAGTTAAGTGAAGTACAGTCTGTCCTGGGGATAAATGTGGCCATGAAAAGGAAAACAAAGCTGAGAAACTTCAAAGAACAGCTTAAAATAAGTGGAAAAGATGGATATACTCCTTTTATTTTCATGACAGTTAATATCACAGTTCTATTTAGAAGTTTTCAGTATACTGAAATTCTTGAGGTATAATTTAAAATTTAAAGAGCAATATAGTTGTCACAATTAAATATTGGTATTGAACTTAAAATGTCTTTATCTTTTCCTAGTGATAATTTTGTAATAAACTATGTTACATGAGATACAGTTTTCTCTTTCGTGTGAGAAGATCACAATTTTACAAAAACAAATTTATAAAAAGAGAAAAAACAATGTATGATAATAAAAACAACCCACATTTAATTGTATCATTTGAGACAGTTTACCATTGTATAAAAGTGGCCTGTAATAGTACTAATTCTAACCTTAGCGAATAACTCTAATTTATTTTTTATTAAAACCATAATTTTAATTAGAATATAGTTTTCTTATACATACCATATGGTTTTTGTTTCTTTAATTTATTAGAAAAGCATTCCAGGCTAGAGTGGCTTTGATGTATGTATATGTGTGTGTGGCATATATACATATGGCACCATTTAAAATCAGAATCGTTGAGTTCTGATAATATATACTAGGACTTGACTTAAACTCTTTACATCTATTAACTTATTAATTTTCATAATCACTAGGTTTATCTCCCATTCTAGAGGTGAGAAAACTAAGATAGAGAGACAAAGAGTTTAATTAACTTATCCAAAGTAATTTAGATAGTGAGTGGCAAACCCAGTATTATCCTAACTACTCTATTATATGATCGTGTGTGTCTCCAGAACCCAATAGCAGTAGTAAATCTTACTGGTAGTTATGACATTGAGAATTTGCAAGATTAAAATAAGAAATACAAGTTTATATGCAATAGATTTCAGTATTTTAGAATGTAAATAATTAACTAGAGCTGAACCACAAGAAAACTGAGACTCAAGGTGTGCTTGATGATAATAAGAGAGGGAGAAATGTTACTGTAAGTTTAGTGTGAGGGAATAAGTTTTACAGTAACCACTGAGACAATGAAGAAGTGGAGAACATTAGCAAACATCCTGCATTTTATTGCCATATTTCAGTAAGGAAACAAATAAAAACACAAGGAAACTCTATGCAGAAACTATATAAGTGTTATGTATTAACTATACCACTTCGTGTCCTAAAGTATAGAATAAAAGAAAAAAAGAATAAATCTGAATTAAAAAGTATTCCATGTTTATGCCTTTAAGTAAAATTGTTCTACAGAAAATATTTCAGGTATTTATTTTATTCTTAAAAATCTATACAGAAGCACCTGCATAAGAACCTAAAATATTCAGTTAAAAATTAGAGTCAAAGGGGAAAAGTTGAATAATTAGCTGACTGTGTGTATTTTCTTTTCAAAATAACTATATTTTTGTGGCATGGGACTCTGTAGTAAATCATCTCAAAGGCATGGAATTCTAAAATTTAACATTAATACAACATCATTAACCAGAACTAGATTTTTATAGACAATGTAAAAAGACCAGGTCTAGAACCTGGAAGACACTTTGTTTCATATAAAATGATAAAAAATATAGTGAGTAAAAATTATTCTGATGTGTGTTTGATCAACTCGCTCTTCAACATGCATTTTGAGAGTATGTGCAGTGTTGCAGATATCATTGCTGTAACTGTAATAAACAGTTGCAAGTGTGAAGATGAAATATTAGTCAGACTCCAGTAATATTGTCTCAATTTTATACCTTCAGATATGCCAAACCTATGAAGGAATTGGCTGAATGTGAAATAAAGCTGTGTGAGCTGAATCGACCTTTTGTACTTGTGGTGGGGATGGAGAGACTTTAAAGTTTTGATAGGGTTAATATCAGACTTCGAGTTATTAAGATAATCTGAATTCTAAAATATATAAATCACATTCCCAATCATCTTAAGCTGGATCAAAGTGTGAAGCTTTTGTGAACTTAGTTGATCTAAATTCTAACCAAACACACTGTGGCTTGAGTCAGGCTATGTCAGGTAATGAACGTGGAGAAGCATCACTCAGATCCCCCTCAAGAAAGGATTTGCTGCTCGTGCTTCTGGGGGTTTTGTCAGGAGACAGACTTCAGCTGTTAGTCCACGTAGGGATTGCTTTAACTGCAGAGTCTCACCTCACCCAAGGGGCAGCCTGCATCTAATGACTGAGTGAGGTGGGAATAAAAAGACCTGAGCTTTTCAGCCCACTACAAGCTAACTCTGTTGTGGCATTTTACTTCCATAGCTCCCTTTAAGGATTGCTGAACCCACTGGGCCTTCTTCCTGTCTTGCAGTTGAATTTTTACCCTTACCCAATCCTGCATTCCTCAGTTCCCTTCCAAAGGAGATGACTCCTGAGCACTAAATATCTCTTGGAATCGTCTTCACAGAGAATCAAGTTATGATATCAGAAGTATGGAGCTCTACAAATTTACTATCTAGACCTTAGGGTCATAAGATCAAATTCTATAGGAGCTGTTTTAGTCTGTTTAGGCTGCTATAACAAAATACCACAGACTGGATGGCTTACACACAGCAGAAATTCATTGCTCACAGTTCTGAAAGCTGGAGGTCTAAGATCAGGGTGCCAGCATGGTGGGGTGAGCAGACTTCTCCTTATATCCTCACATGGCAGAAGGGCAGGGAGCTCTGCGGGGTCTCTTTTATGGAGTATAATTTCATTCATGAGGGCTCCAGCCTCATGACCTAATCACCTCCCAAAGGCCTCACCATCAAACATCATCACATGGGGCACTAGAATTTCAGTATGTGCATTTTACACGGACACAAACATTCAGCCTATAGTAGGAGCCAAGTGGGTATCTTATTGTGTGAATTAGTCTATGTATCAAATAATACTGGGCGTGGCAGTGGTACTTCAGGGACCAGAAACTGGACAGCACGGTTCTCCTCTAAAAAATAACCCAAATTCATTCAAAATAAAATGTGGTGAGACAAACTAAATATGTTTTAGAGCCAAAAGGAAATACTCATTGTTGCTAAATCTTCAAGGAATAAAGTCATGGGGGGCAGAGGAAGGAGACTAGAATCAAAGCAATATTCAGGGATTTCAAAGCTCAAACTCTGATTAAGATATTATATTTTCTAACTAAAATATGACTGTACAAGGTCTAGTGCAAATTTTTTTCTGCACTTTTTCATAGTAGGCATACACTTTGCCAAGTTCCTTCCAACTCCATAGCTAAACAGTTGTCAGTATAGAAATGACTGAGGTCAGTAGGAAATTCAAAGCAGATTTAGCTGAGGAACTTGCCAGGGAAATGCTGAGGGAAAATTAAAAGCTGTCTTGGACTCAGTTAACATGGAACTGAAATATCAGTAGGCATGGTGAAATGGAAAGCATTGCACCATCTGTGACAAAATATTGGGTCTGAAATTTGTCTCCACATTACTATGACTAGGGATATAACTGATACTTTCCATGCCTTGTTTTATTCCTCTGTTAAATTATGTTAATATTAATACCACCCACTTTACCTGTTTATATCACTCTTGTGAGGACTATGGGAAGTAATATATAAGAAAACACTTTATCAATTTTATATATATATATATGAATTATTTAGACCTTTTTTCAGCTGCTTCCCATCTACCCAAAGAGAATCCACTTAATTTTTTAAATATATATTTTCCTTGGTAAGTCTGTTTTTTAAAAAAATTAATATTGTTTATTCTATTTGCATTTTAATGCAATTAAAGTTAGTGTAAGTTTATCTTTTACATTTACTTTGATTTAGAATAACCATGCAGAATACAACAACAACAAAAATGATATTTTCTTTCACATTGGCCAGAATGTATTTTACTGGGAAGAAAACTATATCAGAAATGCATTGAATTAGCACTTTCATACCATGAAGAGGGAATGACCTTATAGAATTAAAATGCTTTGGAAGTTGTAAGGAAACCTGCTGATTCACTTAATAAAATGAAATATTGGGCATCCAAGGCTAGCAATGGAGGAAAAATGATTTTTACCACTCTGACTCTTGTCCTCAAGATTAACTTTCTTCTCAAGGTCTGTTAATAATAACTACTGGTCTAAGGATATGGGAGCAGAAAAAGGCATCATGTTCATCAAGGCTCCTGCCCAATGCGGCTATAAAGTTGCCTGTGCTTCTCTGTGTATTAATATATGATGTACCCCAAATCAACAGGCCCAGAGCTTGGCACATAACAGATTCTTGATACATAATTTCTTAATGAATGTAAATGTCAGAGACCAGAATGGAGCATTAAAAAACTGTTTTTACTGTCATCTCAGGGATAGAACAAGAAGAATGCAAACATAAATAGAAAATTAACATTCCACTAACCTTGATCTTAGTGATCTCATTTAAAAGATGGACTTAACCAACTGTGGATGAGCTTACTTCATGACCTCAATAGAACACAAGATAATATCAATAATAAAATAAAAATTATCTATACAAGTAATGCACATATACTACTGCATAGAGATTGTTTTCAGTGTAATAGGATAAAGTGTATGTCAGATTGTATGTAAAAGCTTTATCCTACAAGCCTTATTTTTTATAAATAAAATAAGGCTTTATTTATATAATTATATAATTGTCTAAAATTGTTATAGATTTTATAACAATTATATAATTGTCTAAAATTATATAATTGTCTAAAATTTCTGTTATGTAATTGTCTAAATTGTTATATAATTGTCTAAAATTCCTATAAAATGCTTATATATATGAGCTGTTTATGTCATATCTTGTGTCTCCTGTTAGACAAAACACCTTAAGTTAGAGCCTGGAAGCTCTAACTTTGAATACAGCATAGCATTTGTACAGTGACTTATACACTCTAATAAATGACTATTGAAAGAGAAAATGACACTAAGATAATTCAATTTTTCATAATCTTATTGGTATACATATTAATATTATTTCTTTGCCACTACATCAAGACTTCCCCCAAAGTTTGAGGGGTTTCTAATTAGAAAATGTCTCAATTTTTTTTTTTCAAGGAGGCAGATCTAAAAAGAGGAAAGAGAATTACAAACTAAGGCAAAGTTGAGACTGGACTAACTTAGCAGACAGATCCACTATCCCCATGAAATCCTGGCTTGACCCCTAGTAACAGTACCATGAAAAGATAAATAGAAAATGTACTTTGAAAAGGGGTGCTTTTCTTTGGATAACAATGAAATGAACTTATATTGAAGTCAACACTTACTTCATACCCGGAAACACTGCATGATGCTTCTCAGAAGTGACATGACTTATGTAGTCAATCAACCCTCAAGAGTGGATTCTGAGAAGTCCATATAAGACAACACCATACCAATAAGAACGTTGAAATCGTCATTGTCTTCCATTAGTAATTTTTCTGGCTATTATGTTTTCCAATCCTAAGAGATAAAAAAAAAACAATTAGCGGCCAGATAAACCTGTCAGATATAATTTGTAAAGCCTTAGCACTTTCTGGTTACTATGGAACAGGGACTCACATACACAGGAAATGCAGACTACATCTTTAAAAATTATATTTGCTGTTTAAATTATAATGCTATCTCTACTTATCAGGTTATGATTAGATAAATTAGTGACAAGACTCAGAATGTGATTGTTCTAAAAAAATCTTCTAATTAACATGGTCCTTTACTTCTTTGAACCTCAATCCTCTCAACAACATTTTGGTTCCATCTTTGAGGAATAAAATCAGTCTTTTAAATGTGTGTGCCTGTGTGTTCTTATCTTACACTCTTCTAACTTTAGACTATAAATCCTGGGAGCGGTGATAATGTGTCTATAGGTTTCTTTCTCCATCTGTATCAGAGAAACGAGTAAATAATAGTAATAAGTAAATAATTCAAGTATACAGATTTATAATTTTAATGTGTATTTTACCTTCCAAGCAGTTTTTTGGAATAACATAATGAATATGGAATATAATGAGAGAGACCTTATTAGATATTTGCTGATACCATAGGTGCAGATAATTAACCCCATCTCCATAGTAAAACAATTTTCCCATTTTCATTCCATTTCTTTACTATGGATATTTACAGTTTATTTTATGAGTTGATATTAAGAGATATGAGAAGCGAGGCTGTAAATGTGATTATTGCCTCTAGTCCGAAGGAACTTGTTTTCTGGGCTGATTGAAATTGTTGATCAGTACCTAAAGACAAGACAAGTCCCCAAGACCATGATCTTGAATTATGATGCTCCCATTCCCTTTTAGCAAGGAATACCTCTTAAGGAGAGAAATGCCATCTCCTATGATTAGTGGGTGAAGTCTAGCATTATAGAACAGCAAGTTCACAAACTAAGAATCCTAGCTCAGGTATAATCTAAATAGAGCTCAGTAACAACAAATGACCACAGACCTTTTTCTGACAGAAAAAGGTCAACAGTGATATCTTTGTATAGTTAATTAATGGAAAGAAAAACATTATCCAGAAAAAACAAGCTAGAAGACTCAGGCAGTTTAAATAGCCACTAAATGGATAGCTGCGATCCTTAAACTGCATATACGGTGTAGTTCATCCCCAGTTGTTTCTAATATGCATTTTTAAAATCCTCCCAACAATTGCTGTGAAGTAGTTAGTATAAAGCAGTTGTCCCCAATGCTGGGTATACATTTTAATGCCTTGAGATACACCCACCCTCAGATTGTCTGTTTCCACTGGTTGAGGGCAGCAGCTCTCCATCAGTTTGAGAAAGATAACTTTCTAACATGTATGTTTTCCCACATCTTTTATCCAAGTAGGTTGGATTTAATTGTTTGCTTCTTTGATCATCCTTATGAATACCAGTTGTTTGTCTCCAGTTACAGAGGCTACTGAACTGTGCAAACTTGAACAGAGTGAACAGGGTCCAAGAACACCAGTGATTTTATGAATTGAACTCTATTTAAATATAATTGGCATTTTGGACTCTATTTTATTTTATATTTAATATTATATCCATTTAACTCTTTTATACTTATATATAAATACGTAGTTGTATAATGTATTATTGTATTATACATATTATATATTTAGTTCATATTTATAGTTTATTTAAAATATAATTTTGAGACAGAGTTATCAGACTCTCAAGTGAGTCATTAACAAAAAAATTTCAAAATAAAAAAAAGACTAAAAAACTCCTATATAAAGGCAATTTGATTTTTAAATAATTGGCTCCTTATAGATATGGTCTATGTTTTCTTGTTTTTGTTTTTGTCTTGTCTTTGTTTTCTTGTCTCTCATTAATAACTAGCTCTAGATCTGCTTATTTGTTTCTTTACTTGTTCTTGCACATTTCACCTAGGAAATCTGAAAAATTGGCCTCTATACTCTAGAAAAATTTTCTGAAAGTTCATGAGTCAACTGCACATACTTTCACACATGGATTTAATGACACTTATTTTGCCTGCCTTAAGTTCTTTCAGGGTATCATTTCATATATATAGTACTGATCTCAGAGTAAGTTAAGTTGCAAATTGTGAGTAAAGTGCCCCAGTAATGCAATTTCCTATAGGGTACAAATTTTCTATCATTCATTCTTGAATCCCCAGGTCTAGAGCATTTCCCAACACGTGGTAGATGCTCAATTGATATATGATGAATGAAGGAATAAAAAACTTGAAGTGATGCTGTTTTGCTGTAGAAGGCCTAGGCTAGGAAACAGTGTGAAAAGTTTACATCTGACTATTGCTTGGCATAATTCTCAGTACTTAAAATAAATAAAATTTAAGGGTTTTTTTGATTACTTCAGAAAATATGTTGATCTCAAGAAATTGATTATTGTTCTATCATTGTGATTTACGGTTGGTCAATTTATATTATATATTTATTGTTATATATATTATATTATAAATGTAGAGGCTTGTTTAGAAATTAAGTTCATTAAGCATTTATTTTATATGAATGGTCCTTTGGACCATACCAGTTTAAATTCAGTTTACTTATACTAATTAATATTGTTTGTGTCTCTTCTTATTAATCAACAAAAGATTTTGATAACATCACAAAATATTTTCCATGCTTTGTTTAACACTGAATGTCATTCATTCATTCAATTAAGTGTTTATTGAATATCAATAAGTATCTCCTGATAAACTTGGCTACTTTGACTTCTGGTTACTACATATTCTCCATCTTAAATTTTGAAATGTGTGTACTTACTGGGTCACAGCTATCATCTAAAAGTGATTCTACTGTGGTCTGCCTTAGTTCTTACAATTGTAGTTTTAAGCTCTGACCTTGACATCTGTCTACATAAGATCTAAGCATGACAGTTATTTATAGTGAGCCAAGCCTACATAATGAAAATATAAAGTGGATATTTTTGGTGCCCCGAATAGTTGCTGCAGAAATTATTTTTATGGGCATATTTTATCTTTGAGATTTCCAATCATTTTGTTATATCTGATAATAAACATATTCTCTATAACCTTGTGCTACCTAATTTATATAAATCAATTAAGACAAAGGAATTTCTTTGGAAGCTACTTTTCTTTTTATATTTGAATTTTATTTTATTTATTTTTTATACAGCAGGTTCTTATTAGTTATCAATTTTATACATATTGGGGTATACATGTCAATCCCAATCTCACAATTCACCCCACAATCACCAACCCCACCCCCACCCCCGCTTTCCCCCCTTGGTGTTCATATGTTTGTTTTCTACATCTGTGGCTCTATTTCTACCTTGTAAACCTGTTCATCTGAACCATTTTTCTAGATTCCACATATATGTGTTAATATACGATATTTGTTTTTCTCTTTCTGACTTACTTCACTGTGTATGACAGTCTCTGGGTCCATCTACATCTCTACAAACGACCCAATTTCATTCCTTTTTATGGCTGAGTAACATTCCATTGTATATATGTACCACATCTTCTTTATCCATTCGTCTGTTGATGGACACTTAGGTTGCTTCCATGACCTGGCTATTGTAAATAGTGCTGCAATGAACATTGGGGTGCATGTGGCTTTTTGAATTATGGTTTTCTCTGGGTATATGCCCAGTAGAGGGATTGCTGGGTCATATGGTAATTCTATTTTTAGTTTTTTAAGGAACCTCCATACTGTTCTCCATAGTAGCTGTAATAATTTATATTCCCACCAACGGTGCAAAAGGGTTCCCTTTTCTCCACACCCTCTCCAGCATTTGTTGTTTGTAGATTTTCTGATGATACCCATTCTAACCAGTGTGAGGTGAACCTCATTGTAGTTTTGATTTGCATTTCTCTGATAATTAGTTACGTTGAGCAACTTTTCATATGCCCATGGCCATCTGTATCTCTTCTTTCGAGAAACATCTATTTAGGTCTTCTGCCCATTTTTTGATTGGGTAGAAGCTAGTTTTGCTCTTTTTTTTTTTTTCTAAAATGACGTCAACCTAGGATAATTTTAAAGGCTGGAAAGAAAGCCACACTGGCAAACAGACCTAGATTCTAGCCAATACTCTGATAAAAAAAAATCATCTAATCTTAACAGTGAGGTTAAAATGGACCCTTAGGTTCTGCTGTGAATATTTGCATAGACTGAAATGAAACTGGCCACTTTATTTGAAATAACCTTTATCTAATGGGTGATACTTCTGCTCTCTAACATATAGGAAAAGATTTTAGAAAAATTGGCTTGTTGCCAATTTACTCATATCATTGCGTACAGCCATCTGGCAAATATTTTTCTTAGTTGCTTTGTTGGGTGTCATGCACAGCAAGGCACTGCTATAGCTCTCTTGACTACAATTTCTACATTAATATGGAACTTGTCCTCTGTTAATAGTTACCCCCACATTTCATCTTTCTTTTATCCCCTTTGTTTAATTCTGACCTTCCTTTTTATAGGCACATGTATCATTCTTTGTAAGACATGTGAGATATTCGATGGAAGTTTCTACAAAAATTATATTTTTATCTGTATATATATAAATGTATGTATATTCATGAATTTATATATATATGGATGGTATATGCACACACACACTAAAAATTCTGATGGGAAAATATCTATTTCTTGTTCACATAAACTACCATTAGTGATGTGAATTTTATAATATTTCACATGCTGATACAACAAATATATTTTAATATTAAAACTGAACATTAGTTTCTGTATAGACTTTCAGACTTTTAAACCATAATTTTCTTATAAAACTGTGTTCAGGGGTTTACAACTTAACATTGTAAATACTCAGCATGTCAGAATTAACTATGGACATTTAAAATTATATTTTAATTTATATTATTGCCTGGACCACATTGCAGACCAATTGAATCAGAATATGCTGGAATATATAATTTCTTTTAAGGTTCTCAGGTTATTCTGAAGTGCATGAAGTTCCTTGAGACCTACTGCTTTTATGTAAATAATATTTTTCAAAAAATCTTGTTTAAAGTTTAGAGAATTTTGAATAAGTAATGATGTTATAAAGTCTACCCTTTTTTCATTTAAAGTAGAAAAAAATGAAATGCAATCAACGCTATATATTACCTATATTTACATTTTGGCTACTCAAAAGGAATTTCCAGGATCCTTAGTTTTTAAAGAAAGTTTAAAGTTTTATGAAACTTTAAGAGTACTTCTAGCCATTTATCCAATTTCGTGTTGTTACTGGAGAGTAGCTTCTTGTCTCATCTCAGAAAGAATTCAGAGATGAGACACGGAGGTGAAGAAAGCAAAGTGAGGATTTATTAAGCAACCCTACACTCTGGAGGGGAAGAGCAGGCAGGTTCATTGAGAACCTGCCCTGAGTTTCTTTGGCCAGCTGGTTATATGGGGTGTGAAAATGATCGGGCTGAATATCCATTAAGCAGAGAGGGGTTTTGAGTCAGATTTCCTGATTTTCATCCCAGCTCCACCTTCCCAAGGGGAGGAGAGATTTTTGTCCTTATTCAGTCTTGATCGGAAGTGTCATGGCATTGGTGAACGATGGGTACTTTTTATTTGCAAGGCTAATTTTACTGTAATAAAGATATAATCAGCAAAAGTTTACATTGGGACACTGGAGATTCCCACCTTTTCCCACCTCCCTTTGTCTATCTCTAGGACCCCTGTCACCACAAGATGTATGGTTTCCTGCCACCTGGCCCATGCCCCTCTGCCCCATTTTCTCTGCTAACTGCCTGCTCTAACAGTGTCACCTGAAATACTTACTATGTTTTCTTAGACATAGTAGATGTTTAACAACTGTTGATTGAATGAATGATGAGTGTTTAGAAGACATTATAGAATAATGGTTATCTTATATTTTCTGTTTTAAATATTAATGCATATAATTCCATATCATAGCTGTAAATTCTTACTTACATGTTAATAAACTCAATTTTACATTTTGATAGGATAGGTTTTCACAATATAAAGTTGAATAGGAGATCTTGGAAACTTCTATTATTACTAAACTCTTCAACAACTATTTAAATTTCAGTTATATATGAAACAATATAAAAGTCGGCCCCCTTTATAGTTGATTCACCTCATTATTCTATGCTAATTATGCTCCACAGTGCTGCTATAACCTTACAGACAGACACTTTAAGCATGGCAAAATGTCACATAGGCCTACTAAGTTTGAACATTTAATGGCATCAGAAATTCTATCTTCAGTAATCTCTTAGGACACAAAAAATATTTTTAAGAATCCATTTCTAAAATACTGATTTTATAAATAACTTCATGTTATACGTACTGTTACAAGCTTCTGCAACATAAATATCATGCTTAATAGCTTTTTTGATTTTTTTCACAATTTGAAATTCAGATTATTTAAAATGTATATCTTAGTTTCTCAGCATGAAAATTGGGGATAATGTAATTATTTTGAAATGATTATTAAATAAGAGGATAAAAACACTGGAACCCATTGAAATAATATATAGAGTACTACTTGGTTTTGTATCTCTAACATTTACAGTTAACTCAGGTTTATTATAGATATTAAGTAATATCTTATTAAAATTATGAGGGAACAGAATATACAAGATATTTATTTATCTCTATCTAACAAGCCAAAATCATATCAATGAATATCTTCAGAATTTTGCAACTGTCTTAAGAAAACTGATAAAAAGTATAGACCCTGTGATGATTATTGATTATAAGGTGTCATACAGAGTGAAGTAAGTCAGAAAGAAAAACAAATACTGTATGCTAACACATATATATGGAATCTAAAAAAAAAAAAAGAAAAAAAATGGTTCTGAAGAACCTAAGGGCAGGACAGGAATAAAGACGCAGATGTAGAGAATGGACTTGAGGACACGGGGAGGGGGAAGGGTAAGCTGGGACGAAGTGAGAGAGTGACATGGACTTATATATACACTACTAAATGTAAAATAGATAGCTAGTGGGAAGCAGCCGCATATCACAGGGAGATCAGCTCAGAGCGTTGTGACCACCTAGAGGGGTGGAATAGGGAGGGAGGGAGGGAGACGCAAGAGGGAGGAGATATGGGGATATATGTATATGTATAGCTGATTCACTTTGTTATAAAGCAGAAACTAACACAACATTGTAAAGCAATTATACTTCAATAAAGATGTTAAAAAATGCAGTGTTTATTTACAATTTGTGGTAATTCTAAGCTGTCATATCACTTGGTGGTCACAACTTGAAGCTTTAATCACCTAAGCTCTAAAAGCTGAGGGTTAATTTCTTTAACACTTTTCAAACAGTGAGATACTTAAGAGTACCAGGTCATGACTTATTTACTGTAAAAATTCTTCATGAAATATGACTTCTTAAAAGCTCAAGGAGAATACAAGGATAAGAGAAAGAAGACTGTCTTCTCTTTCCAGAGTTATTTCAAGAGTACCATGAATGGGGAACTTTGATTTGTGGGGAAAAGTTTACCTGTATTAATCAACAGGCAGGGTCTCTTTGTTGGCTGGAGACAGAATGAAGTGTTCTATCTTGAAAAGAGCAACCAGAGAGATTATAGGACATGTCAGCTGGACAGCTGTCCAGCACTGTAATCTATAAGGACTCTCAGAATGGCGTTGAAAGGCAATGAGTTGGAGAACATCTTATCTACCAGAATCGCCCTAGAGGGAGAACATGTTTTATAGTTGAAGGGGATCCTTTGATAAGTCACTAGTAATGTTAGGGTAAGTGAGAGGAGGGGGAGAGTGAGATGGAGGGTGAGTGGGGAGAAGCCACCAAAATGGACACTAAGGGGCCCTCTCTGTAGGAAAGGTACAAGGTTTCTTTATTACTCTGTACACACACACACACACACACACACACACACGCAATCATGCACACACACATGCACACAGTGCGTTAGTAACATCAGGAATTGCTACTAGCAATTCTTTCCCATCATCCCTTCTTAATCACTAAATAAATCTTTATAACCTTAAATTTTTCACTAAGTAAACTTAAATATTAAAAACTATTTTTAAAATGATACCTTTTTGGGGTTAACCTCCAAGTCCAACACCATCTTTTCCCCAAATTTAGGCTTAGCAGCTGATGGGCAATTTCATCCAAAATGCATGAAAACTTCTTGCTTAACAATAGCACATCTGATTTCTTGAAAAGTACTTTTACTAATAGAAATCATATACTGTTATACTCAGCAGGAATTGTTACAAATCCTTTAGGAACAAGCTTTATTTAATTGTTATTGCAACCATAGGTGACTTACATATGTTAAAGATGTAACAGGATTTGAGTCCAGTTCAAATCTGTCTGAACTAGAGTCCTTGGGCTCTTTGGCATTTTCAGTGTATTTCAGGAAATAGCTTTAATTTAAGTACCATAACCCATTTACAGTCTTTACCACCTAATGTATTAGGAAGGGATATTTGCTTTGTTTTATTTTTAGCTATGTAGGTAAAGGGGGAAAATATACTGAAATATCTCATAGAGTCCATGTAACAGAAAGGACAAGGCACATGTCTTCAGGAAGAGTTCTTCAGTCCAAGACTGAAGTGTTGTTAATTTCCTCTCTACTGCAGTCATTGCTTCTCTTCTTATGCCCCTTTCATTGTCTTCTCTCCCTGAAAATGGACTTCTTTCCTCCGTAGTCCACAGAGAGAAATGCAACCTGAAAGATTGCTGGTCTGGACAGATTACAAGCCACTGAGGATAGAGCCTTGTTAAGTCCTCTTCACCTGTGAGTCTCAATTCTTTACACAAAATACTGGTGAAGATGCAGGGAAACTAGAACAATTGTTCATTGTTGGTGAGAATTTAAAATGATACAGCCACTCTCAAAATTAGTTTTGTAGTTTCTTATAAAGCTAAACATGCAGTTACTCATATAACCCAAATCAGATCAACAATTGCACTCTTCGGCATGTATTCCAGAGAAATGAAAACTGATATTCACATAAAACCTTCACAGTCACGTCCAGAGCAGCTTTATTTGTAATAGCCAAAAACTAGAATCAGCTCAGGTATCGTTCAATAGGTGAACAGTTAAATAAGCTGTGGAACATACATGTTATGGAATATTACTCAGTAATAAAAAAGAATGACTAAACATGCAACAAGATGGATGGATTTGAAGGAATTGTGCAGAATGAAAAAAATATTAAAAAGTTGTATGCTGTTTGGTTCCATTTATCTAAAATTTTTGAAATGGCAACATTTAGAAGTGGAAAACATTATTGGTTGTCAGCATTAGGGATGCTGTTGGGGACAGGTGAGAGGAAAGTATGTATGAATATAAAAGGCAAGAGGACAGATTCTTGTGGTAGAAGCACTCAATATTGTTATCATGGCCGTGGTGGTGGATGTGTACAATCATACAGATGATAAAATTGTAGAGAGCTTAATAAACACACCTACACACACACATACACAAATAAGTACAAGCTAAATTGAGGAAATCTGAATAAGACAGCTGGTACCTATCAAAGACAATACCCTGGTTGTGATATTATATTATAGTTTTTAAAAATGGTACCATCGGGGAAAATCAGGCAATGTGTACATGGGACATCTCTGTATTATTCCTTACACATTCATGTGAATCTCACTTAAAATCTCAACTTAAAAGTGTAGATAACTAAATGAATAGTCCCATGAATGAATAAATGAATAAATTACTTAACAGTTTCTAGCTGTATGTGACTCTATAATGACTATGTCTTGCCTTCTTTTTTTTTTTTTTTGTCTTGTCTTCTTTTTAACTTGCTTATTCATGACTTTTAGACTTCCTAGATACTTTCATTGTAGATACAGCAAATAGAAAGGCAAGCATTATTTTAATCTCAATGATATGGATTTAGTATATCTAACAGGTAACTTTAGTGCTAAGTTTAAGTTGCCAATTACTGACCAAAGGTTAAGCTAGAGTTTTAAGTACTTTAGAGCTAAAGTCACAAGTTTTGGTAAATCCTTCTCAGTCTTCAACTGATTAATAAATACTATTTTAATACTCATCTCATCATTTAAAATATGATATATAGTTCATGATCTCTTATGAAATATACTAGGAAGCCATATTGCTCAAACTCTGAGCGTCTTATACCTTATAAAGAACTTTTAAGATAAAAGCATTGAGGCAATGCTATTAGGAACATCTTGAGGTGTTGCTCATATTATGGCATTTTTACACCTTTTACCTAAGAAGAGTCTTCTTCTCTGCCCAGGGTTCTCCATAGACTCATTCCCATTTGAAAAACATCCTGTAAAGCTTCAGGTTTCATATGAGCATGGCTGCTTATGACATTACATTGTCCCATCAATGTACATATATAACATAAACTGACAACATAAAATAACTAGTTGAATTCCAAGTGCAATCAAAGAGTCCATATCCTACTCTTTGATATCTTTTATTTAAGAAAAAAATACTACCTAATGTAAGCCTACACACTATATTAGGGGTGAATGTTTGAAGGACATTTCAGATATTCTACAAATAAACCTCTTGATCAATTCAGATCAACAGAATTGAGTAACTGACAACTAAATGTTGACAGCTACCACTAAATACACACATGACCCTGAAATCTTTATGATTCTTTTTGAGGACAATATCTGAAAAGTGAATTTCTACTTTAAGCTCAACCTGCTAAGATATACCAAAACTGAATTGTAAGTATTTGTTTTATTTTCCTTGCTTCTGTGAATGAATTTTACTTACACTAAAGATGTGTAGGAAGTGAAGATCATGGTGTTATGTGGGTGCTATTTTTGTGCTTTCCACTTATTTTTATATAACTTTCCAATTTTTGAGAATTACAGTCTTTCCAAGTAAAGCATTTCATGAAAAATGTTTGTGGGGTCCAGATTGTTGAAATATATATGTTAATTACCCATACTTTGCATTTTTAGTAATGTCAGTATTTCTAAATATCCAGCTCCAACTTTCTCTCCACAATAGCTCATTTCTGTGAAGTACTTATTAAATTATGCAACGCTTTGTGAAAAGTTAATTTGAGTAAAGTTAATATGAGTAAAGTCACATATTTAATATGAATACCAGGATGATTGGCTATTTAACTATAATGCTTTAAGATTTGAGTTTCTTCTCTCCAATCCAAATTATTATCTTTAACTCCTGAGAAATTCCCAGGGAGTGTTATTTCTTGAGAAAATAAGATATGCTATTGGCACAAGTCATTCTGAGGAAGGAGGAATACTTGCCATCAGTTTTTAGACCTTGAAATATATTTAGATATGTGCATGAAAGGGAGATCAATAAAGTCATGACTGCCTCAAATAAAGCAAGCAAATTTGTAAAGACAAGGAAAGATGAAATTAGGATTGGCTTATTGGAGGGACTTAAACTCTGATGTAATTAATTTTAGCTTGAAGTAGCACTAAAAGAAACTCTTGGCAAGAGGAATGATGTAATTCTGGAAACATGCTGATTTCAGAAGTCTTTTGAATACATTTAAGCATAAGAAACAATGAAGGTGAAAAGCTACTAGTGAAGTTTTACTGATCATTATACATGTGATTATCAAAGCCTTAAAAAAAATAAATAAAAGCTGTGATGAGGGAAAGGTAGTAGATTGCTGAATTGGTATAGAATAGAACCAGCCTCAGATATGAAGGATATACTAAGAGAAACTTCATGAATCTAGTGAAGTTACATGCTTAATATTCTTTATGTGTGTATGTGTTCATTTTCTTACAAAGAGTAATGCTGTATCAAGAACTTCCAGGATAAAATGATGTGGGCAATGCCATATGGAAAAGAGCCATAGGGGTGTACTGACATTAAAGCAACAGCACTGTAAGGAGGTGTTTTTTGTTTGTTTGTTTGTGTTGTTTGTTTATTTAACTGTTGCCAGAACCTTTTGCTTTTATTTTATTTTATTTATGTATTTTTTTACATCTTTATTGGAGTATAATTGCTTCACAATGGTATGTTAGTTTCTGCTTTATTACAAAATGAATCAGTTATACATATACATATGTCCCCATATCTCTTCCCTCTTTTGTCTCCTTTCCTCCCAACCTCCCTATCCCACCCTTTGAAGTGATCACAAAGCACCGAGCTGATCTCCCTGTGCTATGAGGCTGCTTCCCACTAGCTATCTATTTTACGTTTGGTAGTGCATATATGTCCATGCCACTCTCTCACTTTGTCACAGCTTACCCTTCTGCCTCCCCATATCCTCAAGTCCATTCTCTAGTAGGTCTGTGTCTTTTTTCCCATCTTACCCCTAGGTACTTCATGACACTTTTTTTTCTTAGATTCCATATATATGCATTAGCATACGATATTTGTTTTTCTCTTTCTGACTTACTTCACTCTGTATGACAGACTCTAGGTCCATCCACCTCACTACAAATAACTCAATTTCATTTCTTTTTATGGCTGAGTAATATTCCATTGTATATATGTGCAAGAAGGTGTTTGAAGAACATGTGTAAGCATTACTTTTTAATGCAGACAGCTCATTAACAAGGTTAGTGTTTCTTAAATGTTGCTCTAATAAATAAATGAAAGAGCGTTCATACATTTGTTCAGTCTCTTAAAAAGGATATGTATAAGGATTCCTGCCTCTTTTCACTTATTCACTTGGATGGGAAGAAATTAAAATAGTTTTGCAAGAAAAGAGCTAAAATTCAAACTAAGCTGAGGGAGAAGGCTAATAAAATAATTCATTTGATAACATAAACAGTCACTGTCAATTTCCCAGGCCTCTAGGTCTCAGGCCTGCTATAGTCAAGACAACTTTGACTTGCAATTTTAACAGAGGTAGTCAAAAAATATTTAGTGGATTTTGACTGTGTACTAGGTACTGTGCTAGGCATCAGGAAAATATCAGGTGATCAAAGAGCCAGACACTTAATTGTCAGGTGCTAGAAGTTTATAACATCTGAGAATGAAAAAAAAAATAAATAACAGAAGCACGAACTGAACAAATGGACTATGTGGGGAAGGAGGTGAATAAAAATCAGAGCTGCATGAGCTGCTTGTAAATTTGGGAAATTAATCCTTGGTCAGTTGCTTCATTTGCAAATATTTTCTCCCATTCTGAGGGTTGTCTTTTCATCTTGTTTATGGTTTCCTTTGCTGTGCAAAAGCTTTGAAGTTTCATTAGGTCCCATATGTTTATTTTTGTTTTTATTTCCATTTCTCCAGAAGGTACGTCAAAAAGGATCTTGCTGTGATTTATGTCATAGAGTGTTCTGCCTATGTTTTCCTGTAAGAGTTTTACAGTGTCTGGCCTTACATTTAGGGATTAATCTCTAAAATTTACAAGTGGCTCATGCAGCTCAATATCAAAAAAACAAACAACCCAATCCAAAAATGGGCAGAAGACCTAAACAGACATTTCCCCAAAGAAGATATACAGATTGGCAACAAACACATGAAAGAATGCTCAATATCACTAATCATTAGAGAAATGCAAATCAGAACTACAAGATATCACCTCACACCAGTCAGAATAGCCATCATCAAAAAATCTAGAAACAATAAATGCTGGAGAGGGTGCACTCTTGGTGGGAATGTAAATTGATACAGCCACTATGGAAAACAGTATGGAGGTTCCTTAAAAAACTAAAAATAGAACTACCATACGACACAGCAATCCCATTCCTGGGCATATACCTTGAGAAAACCATAATTCAAAAAGAGTCATGTACCACAATGTTCATTGCAGCTCTGTTTACAATAGCCAGGACGTGGAAGCAACCTAAGTGTCCATCAACAGATGAATGGGTAAAGAAGATGTGGCACATATATACAATGGAATATTATTCAGCCATAAAAAGATGCGAAATTGAGTTATTTGTAGTGAGGTGGATGGACCTAGAGTCTGTCATACAGAGTGAAATAAGTCAGAAAGAGAAAAACGATACCATATGCTAACACATATATATGGAATCTAAGGAAAAGAAAAAAAGGTTCTGAAGAACCTAGGGGCAGGACAAGAATAAAGACGCAGACATAGAGAATGGACTTGTGGATACGGGGAGGGGGACAGGTAAGCCTGGACGAAGTGCGAGAGTGACATGGACTTATATATACTACCAAATGTAAAATAGATAGCTAGTGGGAAGCAGGCACATGGCACAGGGAGATCAGCTCGGTGCTTTGTGACCACCTAGAAGGGTGGGATAGGGAGGGTGGGAGGGAGATGCAAGAGGGAGGGGATAAGGGGACATATGTATATGTATAGCTGATTCACTTTGTTATAAAGCAGAAACTAACACACCATTATAAAGCAATTATACTCCAATAAAGATGTTAAAAGAAAGAAAATCAGAGCATATGTAAGATACTGCTGGGTTTTGAGGGGTCATAATTTATCATCGTTTTTCTTCCCTTGTGAGTTACAAACGAACTGAAAATAGACATGGAGTTGGGCAGATGGAGAACAAAACTTTAGCTTTATTATCTGCTGAAACTGGTTTGGAGGACATGACCTATATATGTGATCACAATCTGGCTTCCTAATATTTGTTCTCTGTGATGAACTTGTCTATCCCGAGCTACAGGTTTGCACCAGTAGGATTTCTGTAGGACTGGAGAACAAAACAGAATGCACTATCCTTCCCGGCTAGATGTTGAGCCACACTTGCCCAGTCACTAGCTGATCAATTTTATCACACCTCTCCTTTCTGGGTTGCAGTGTGTAAGGGGGCTGAGAAGAAATTTAGACTGGCCTTTTCAATACATGACTTTGCTGAGAACTGGAATGGGAGTTCCCTTCCTCTGGAACAAGGTTTGCTTCAAGCATCCCTCTATTGGGTACATATATGAAAAACCTGATAACATAGGCCAGAGCTACAAGAGCCAAATTCGAAAAGAAATAAGTCCAAAGGTGTTCAGCAAGGGTCTGTTGGTGGGAAAGGTAATTCACTCAAAACATTGCCTGAAGTTTAATCTGTGAACACAAGACAAATGATAATCTTTACAAGCAGAAATTCCCCAAAGAAATAAAACTGTTATTTTAAAGTTAGAAGGACCATCAGTGTGACGATTGTGGGTGTAGAGGGTGTCCACAGACCAGGGGAAATGCTGAGGTTGCCCAGTGGCTTTCTTCTGGGTAGAAAATACAGCATCTGCTGTCAGGAGGTGTAAATACAGACAGGCAAGAGTTAAAGAAGTGGAGAAGAATATATCTGACAACCAGTGACAATAATGATAATGTAACCCGCCAGCAGGACATTGATAGCTTACTACTAGCAACAATTGGGGAAAATCAATGCTGAGTTAAATTATGTACAGTGGTCTAAATCTGTGCACAAACCCTAGAGCACAAATTGTAGACACGGGAATGTGGAAAGTAACCATCTCGCCCTGGAGCATAGAAATAAAAGTTCCCAACTGAGTATATGCTACCAATAACAAATCAGTATTTAGGTGTACATTTTTATTTCTCTGATTTATTTTATCCTGTTTCTGTTGCAAAAGTGAGTTTGTGAGGCACTGTAAAAATGAAAATAAAATCTTATATCTAGTTTCTACATGTGGTAGGAGGAGGTCTGAAAATGATCCCCCAAGATTCCCATCTTGTGGTTATTCAATCAAACATGAGTCAGTGTGTACTGCTGGGAAAGGATTTTGCAGATGGAATTAAGAATACATATCAACTGACTTTAAATGAGATTATCCTGGATCCAGTGTAATCACATGGACCTTTAAAAGAAGCAGAGGAAGATAGAAGTGTTGGTGAGAAAGATGCAACAGAAAAGAGAGGCAGAGAAGAGTTTTGCAAAGGGAGAGGTCAGAGATTCAAGCTTGAGGAGATTCAACCTCAGTTGCTGGCATGGAAGATGGAAGAAAGGAACCAAAGCCAAGGAATGCAGGGTGCCTCCAGAGGATGACAACAGCCCCAGGAAGAAAGCCAGAAAGAAAATGGAGAACTCAGTCTACAACCACATAGAACTGAATTCTGTAAACAACCCTAAAACCTCCAGAAGGGAGCACAGGCCTGGTAGTACCTTCACTTTGGACTCATGCCAAAAACCAGCTCTTTTGTGTTTTGCTAATACTTCTGAAATGCAGGCACTGTGAAATAGTAAATGGGTGTTATTTAAGCCCCTAAGTTTGTGGTCATTTATTACAGCAGCAATAGAAACTTAATATATTGTACAGATACATTTAGAATATTCTCTTAGGTGGGACCTATGTGTGCTTACAAGCATGACAAGTATACTGAACCAAGAGTAGTCCATGCACAGAAACTGAAAGAGTAATAATAAGAGAATTATTTCTTACTTTAGAGGCTTGCAATGAATTTCACATTCAGAAAGCCCTCTTGTGGTTCCAGTTCATTGCTGTCTAGATTTTCAGACTGTGGATTTGCACTTTGGAAGGATATTCAGGGGCTAGGTGGAAATCAACCAAATATGCGGCCCAATCCTAGTGTGCAGGTTGGATGCTCAGCTGTGTTGCCACACTCACTGCATCACTTAATTTGCATTTAGAAGAAGGGCACGAAGCGATCTTAATACTAGCTAAAATATCTAGTATAGATTTGAAAGTAAAGATATTTCCAGAGGTTTAACAAGGGAAAACTCAAAACGTGGTGGATGACAATAAGAATCATGGTATGTCTCGTTTCTGTGAACCAAGTTATAATTTGCTTGCCCTTCCCAGACATACACCAGCCTGTCAGTATTTCAGATTATGGACAAAATTTGGAAGTGTTAGATTCATTGATATGTAAAGAAAATGAGATCTTTATAGGAAACCACTGTGTTTGATACCACATGCCATAAGCTTTTAAAGAGTGGGGTTGTGGAGACCTTCAAAGTTTCTGTTATAAACCACCGGTTATAGTTGAACCACTGAAGCACAAAGATTATAAGTAGTTTGTACAAAATCAGCATCATGACAGTTCCTTTTTGATGTTTTTGCCACGATAATAGCCACTAAATTGGGCTACATACTATCTTAAAAAAGAGAATATCAACATTTATGAGGATGTCTCATAAGCAAAAACATGCCTATTTGCAAATAGCAGCTGTGATAAAATAAGAATTTTTACATAGTAACTTCTAAATGGAAGACCCATTAACAAATATCTGTAGATTTTAATTCTGTAACTGTGTTTGCTGGAAGTCAAGAGGAACGGCTCCTTTAGAGGATACAAGATCTTCCACTTTTCTTTCTCCTCTAAGAGGTAGCAGATGGCAGCTGCTTGATTCACTAGAAAGTGACTGGTTAAGTTAATGGTTATAATGGGCAGAATAATGACCACCTTCCCCTCTCCCCCCGAGACGTCTCTGTCCCTGGAACCTGTGAATGTGTTATGTTACATGGCAAAGGGGTAATAAAGTTGAAGACGGAATTAAGGTTGCTAATCATTTGACCTTAAAATAGAAAGATTATCCTAAATGATAATTGGGAGGGTCTAATATAATCACTAGGATCCTTAAAATAGTGAGAAAGAGATGTGACCACAGAAGAAAGGCAGGAAGATGCGCATTTTTGCTGGCTTTGAAAATGAGGGGAGGAGACCTCTAGAAAGTGTGTAAGGCAAAAAAATGGATTCACCCCTAGAACCTTCAGAAAGAAAAATATTCCTGTTGTCACCTTAATTTTAGCCCAGTAAGACCTGTGTTAGAAATCTGACTTACAGACAGTAAATTTGTCTTGTTTAAAACCACCAGTTTGGGGCTTCCCTGGTGGCACAGTGGTTGGGAGTCCGCCTGCCGATGCAGGGGACACGGGTTCATGCCCCGGTCTGGGAAGATCCCATATGCCGCGGAGCGGCTGGGCCTGTGAGCCATGGCCGCTGAGCCTGCACATCCAGAGCCTGTGCTACGCAACGGGAGAGGCCACAACAGTGAAAGACCCATGTACTGCAAAAAAAAAACCCCAAAACCCACCAATTTGTGATAATTTCCTATGGCAGCAAATAAAAATCTAATATAAAAGTGAATAGTCTCATGTTATTAATTTGGTTCTACTCAATTTAAAATATTTACTTGTCCCAGTCCCTTCAAACAACTTTACTTCCTATCGTATCAGTTTACCCTTTCTTTGATTCTATGCTACTCTACCTCCTAAATCCATTTCCATTCAATGAACCTTTGAAATAACTCTCCTGTGTATCTCAAAATATAATGTGCACATGAGTTGCCATCTTATCATGTTAAAATGTAGGTTCTGATACACATAGTCTGGAATGAAGCCTTGGATTCTGCATTTGCAATTGTAATAAGATGCTGGTCCATCATACTTTGCTACTCTGAGTCAGTAAGTTTGCCACAGGTGAACTACCTTCAACCTGCCAGTTGAGTCTTACACAATTCTCTCTATATATTTTGTAAAGAACAGGTTAATATATATATGAAGCAAAGGCTCATATTTGGAAAATTCTTATTTAAGCTATAAACTCTAACTTCCCTATTGAGAAAAGAAATGTATTATGAGTGGTTAAGTAACATTGTCAGGTCTAGGTAGCTCAGGAGAATCTCCAAAGCATTGTGCTACATAGTACCCACAGTACTGGGGGAAAAAAAAAAAAGTTTGGGCACTTTTCTGAATTGTTTATTAAATAAATCCTTTTGATAATTAGTGATTGGTCTTTAGAGATATGTACTGGAACATGAAATTTCTCTTGCATTGTACGTCTTTAGTTGATGTGCTCTCCAGAATTTAGTAAAGATTACAAAAAAACAACTGAATGCATTTGCTATTATGACTAAGTGCAAAGATCACCACTTCCCTTTCAAAGTCAGCATTCACACATAGTCTTATTTCCAAGGAGAGATATAGTTAGATGGTGGTGAAAGAAGCAGTAACTTCCCAGTAATTCCAAGAGACAATCTAAATAGACCAGTGTAAATCACATCATGGTTTCTAAACATCAAGGGGTGTTTTAAAAAACAGTAGTTAAGCCTCCTCCCAGACCAACTAGAGAGGAATCTTTGGTGTTAGGCTTAAAGTATTAGTATTTTTTTTAAGTTCCCCAGGTGATTTTAGCAGTCTGTCATGTCAGGATCGAGGTTCATTGGTCTGGAACTGCACTGTCCAGTACAATAACCACTAGCCACATGTGAATATTGAGCACTTGACACGTGCGTAGTTTGAATTGAGATGTTCCGAAAATGCAAAAAAACACCAAGTTTTGAAGGCTTAATGTGAAAACAAATGTAAAATATCTCCTTAGTAATTGTATATTGATTACATGTTGAAATGATGACAATTTGGATATATTGGGTCAAATAAAATATGTTAAAATTAGTATCTCCTTTTTAAACTTTTATTAATGTAGCTACTAGAAATTTCAAAATTATTTACGTGGCTCATGCTTATGTGACTTGCCTAATGTTTCTATTCATGCTGGTATAGAAAGTCTTATACTCTAATTTGTTAACTCACAGAGCACTCCTCTCTTCTGCTGTTACTTCACTTTTCCTTTTAATGCATTTCAACATGCTAGATGCTAAAACCATCTTCCTGTTATTTTACTAGACATTGAGTAAAGCAAGTCAGCTGTGACAAACTCCTCTTGTTTCTTTTCCTCAAGTAATATGTGAGCTCCAAAAATAATGAGATCATTGTTTATTTCATTGGTTATGGTCGTTAGAGTTTCACCATCTGAGTATGATATACAGCAATATCCTGCAGAGAAATTTTTGCACTGAAGAAACACTCTTTATTAAGTACTGGTGAAATAAAATTGGAAAAATATGACCACCTTTATTTTGGAAAATAATTATAGCTTCATGTCTTCAGGAGGAATATGGTAATCAGGGATTATTTATACAGTAACTACATGTGTTTTGGACATTCTTTTTATCTAGCTTTCAGTTTCTTCTCTATTCTTAACTCCATTCATATTTGTAGTGGTTTGGAAGAATATAAACTTTTAAGACTATATTTTATCAGGTGAGCTAGACAAATTGTGTTATTCATCCTCTACTGGAAGGAATTTTCCCCTCAGTCAGTCCCCTTTCACTTCATGAGAAAATCCAAGGAAAATATTATACACTTTAATTCTGCTTTCTCACTCTTTTTCTACACTCTTTCTTTTGGGATATGAAGCTTTATTGATCCATGTGAAGCCTGGCTGTTAGTCTCTGTATTTTTCTCTGTATTTTTTACTGCTACTCTTCTCTTTCAGAAAAGTAATTATTTTTCAACTGATACATGAAATATTGGAAGTTTTTTTAAATATATATATATATTTCTACTAAATACCAAAATTGTGGACATCTTAGGTACACAAGTACATACACGCACACATACACACATATTGTATGAGTCATGCTTCCACAGACACAGAATCGACAGGATATATGTGTGTATGTAAATGGAAGAGATTTATTTTAAGGAATTAGCTCCCATGATTATAGGGACTGCAAGTCTGAAATCTGTATGACAGGCTCTCAGGCGGGAAGCTCAGGCAGGGCTTCTGTGTTATAGTCTTGAGGCAGAATTATTTCTTTTTGGAGAACCTCAGTTTTTGCTCTTAAACCTTCAGCTGATTGGATGAGGCCCACCCACATTATGGAGAGTAATCACCTTTACTTACATCAACTGACGTAAATGTTAATTACATCTGCAAAATACCTTCACAGCAACATCTAGACTGGTGTTTGATCAAGCAACTAGCACCAAAGGCTAGCCAAGCAGACACATAAAATTATATATATATATATATATATATATGTCTTGATTTACTATGATGGGTTTATAATAGAGTGACTATATTCTGAAGTGATTAAAAGTCTTACACAATAAAGATATCTAATCTTATATATATGTATATATATACATATATAAACATGCACACTAAGAGAGAGAGAGAGAAAGAAACAGAGATATATCAAGTCATTGAGGAGCCAGAGGGGTTCAGAAATCACAGAAATACCAAACCTAGATGGAGGATATGTAATTCTATTCTCCCATCCTCTAAATCATTGAGCTTGTATGAGAATAAAATTAAACTCAATTATACTTAACATATATTTTGGTAAATTAACCTATACTGTTGTAAATGAATGTATTACAAAGTTAATATTACTGCAGAATTGTTGGTAAAAATCACATGTTTTTGGTAATTTATCAGTTAGTAAGTATAGAATAAAGACAAGTAGTAAAGAAGATGTCACTTTAGAATATCCATAGGTACAGAAAGAAAGTGCAATCCAGTGAGAGAAACTCTATCAACTTGGGGGAAAAACACATAGCATGATTTCAGCTCACTAAGCAAATCTAAAAGTCCTTGTCTCCTCACTTAAACATTATGATTCTATTATGTAGTGTTCATTGGACTACGAAATAGCTATAATATGTTGTTTTTTGTTTTTTTTTTGCGGTACGCGGGCCTCTCACTCTTGTGGCCTCTCCCGTTGCGGAGCACAGGCTCCGGACGTGCAGGCTCAGCGGCCATGGCTCACGGGCCCAGCCGCTCCACGGCATGTGGGATCTTCCCGGACCGGGGCACGAACCCGTGCCCCCTGCATCGGCAGGCGGACTCTCAACCACTGCACCACCAGGGAAGCCCCAATGTGTTTATTTTTTACATAATCTTACTATAATAAGTTGTCAATTGGCTCTTCGTATATTTGGTCTCCTATTAATGTATTTAGTGTATTTGATTTTCAACTTCGTATTGTTCCCTTGTTATATGTGGGTGTTGCTACTCATTTTGGCTTATTTTTCTTAGCATCATTCATATTTTTAACCCTTTGACTTTACTGAAGTTTGATTTTGTAAGAGTGAATAAGTTAATACAGAGATTTGAATAGTTTTATAATTTTAACCACTAACACGTTAAATTTCTGTGTATCCTGGCAATGCCTATTAGAATACATCATAAAATCCTTTTCATTAATGCCAAATGCACAAAAACTAATTGAGTGAATACCATGGAAGGAAAATATAATGAGCTAATTGGTATGCAAATCATTAGCAAAATGAGGCTAAAAGATTTTTAAATGGAAAAGCTTCAAAAATGGTTAAAGCAAAACTTCGTATCGTACACATTCAGCCAGAATCCTATGCATTTTCATATCAAAAAAACTAGGAGAAAAAGTGTCATATTTTTAAATTTCTGGACACTCTAAATATCTGTTCCCTATTCTTTCCTTTTTTTCTTTTTTTAAACATCATTATTGGAGTATAATTGCTTTACAATGGTGTGTTATTTTCTGCTTTATAAAAAAGTGAATCAGTTATACATATACATATAAATAGAGCTGCAATGAGCATTGTGGTACATGACTCTTCTTGAATTACGGTTTTCTCAGGGTATATGCCCAGTAGTGGGATTGCTGGGTCCTATGTTAGTTCTATTTTTAATTTTTAAGGAAACTCCATACTCTTCTCCATAGTGCCTGTATCAATTTTCATTCCCACCAAGAGTGCAAGAGGGTTCCCTTTTCTCCATACCCTCTCCAGCATTTATTGTTTGTAGAATTTTTGATGATGGCCATTCTGACAGGTGTGAGATGATATCTCATTGTAGTTTTGATTTGCATTTCTCTGATGATTAATGATGTTGAGCATTCTTTCATGTGTTTGTTGGCAATCTGTATATCTTCTTTGGAGAAATATCTGTTTAGGTCTTCTGCCCATCTTTGGATTGGGTTGTTTGTTTTTTTGATATTGAAACGCATGAGCTGCTTGTAAAGTTTGGAGATTAATCCTTTGGCAGTTGCTTTGTTTGCAAGTATTTTCTCCCATTCTGAGGGTTGTCTTTTGGTATTATTAATGGTTTCCTTTGCTGTGCAAAAGTTTTTAAGTTTAATCAGGTCCCATTTGTTTATTTTTGTTATTATTTCCATTTCTCTAGGAGGTGGGTCAAAAAGAATCTTGCTGTGATTTATGTCATAGAGTGTTCTGCCTATGTTTTCCTCTAAGAGTTTGATAGTGTCTGGCCTTACATTTAGGTCTTTAATCCATTTGGAGTTTATTTTTGTGTATGGTGTTAGGGAGTGTTCTAATTTCATTCTTTTACATGTAGCTGTCCAGTTTTCCCAGCACCACTTACTGAAGAGACTGTCTTTTCTCCACTGTATATTCTTGCCTCCTTTATCAAAGATAAGGTGACCATATGTGCATGGGTTTATCTCTGGGCTTTCTATCTTGTTCCATTGATCCATATTTCTGGTTTTGTGCCAGTACCATACTGTCTTGATTACTGTAGCTTTGTAAAATAGACTAAATTCAGGGAGCCTGATTCCTCCAGCTCCATTTTTCTTTCTCAAAATTGTTTTGGCTATTTGGGGTCTTTTGTGTTTCCATACAAATTGTGAGATTTTTTGTTCTAGTTCTGTGAAAAATGCCAGTGGTAGTTTGATAGGGATTGCATTGAATCTGTACTTTGCTTTGGGTAGTAGAGTCATTTTCACAATGTTGATTCTTCCAATCAAAGAACATGGTATATCTTTCCATCTATTTGCATCATCTTTAATGTCTTTCATCAGTGTCTTATAATTTTCTGCATACAGGTCTTTTGTCTCCTTAGGTAGGTTTATTCCTAGATATTTTATTCTTTTTGTTGCAATGGTAAATGGGAGTGTTTTCTTTCTTTCTTTTTGCTTTTTTGTGGTATGCGGGCCTCTCACTGTTGTGGCCTCTCCTGTTGTGGAGCACAGACTCTGGACGCGCAGGCTCAGTGGCCATGGCTCACGGGCCTAGCCGCTCTGCGGCATGTGGGATCTTCCCGGACCAGGGCACGAACCCGTGTCCCCTGCATCGGCAGGTGGATTCTCAACCACTGCGCCACCAGGGAGGCCCCTGGGAGTGTTTTCTTAATTTCACTTTCAGATTTTTCATCATTAGTGTATAGAATGCAAGAGACTTCTGTGCATTAATTTTGTATCCTGCTACTTTACCAAATTTATTGATTAGCTCTAGTAGTTTTCTGGTAGCATCTTTAGGATTCTCTATGTATAGTATCATGTCATCTGCAAACAGTGACAGCTTTACTTCTTCTTTTCCGATTTGGTTTCCTTTTATTTCTTTTTCTTCTGTGAATCCTGTGGCTAAAACTTTGAAAACTATGTTGAATAAGAGTGGTGAGAGTGGGCAACCTTGTCTTGTTCCTGATCTTAGTAGAAATGGTTTCAGTTTTTCACCATTGGGGACGATGTTGGCTGTGGGTTTGTCATATATGGCCTTTATTATGTTGAGGAAAGTTCCCTCTATGCCTAGTGTTCCCTATTCTTTCTGACTGAAAACTCTTGGCATTTAGCAATAAGTTCTTTTTCGTTGATTAATTTGTGATGTCATTGCTGCAATACCGATTAGGCTAGCAAAGAAGAAAAGAGCCTGGTGAATATAAATTTAAGTCCTTCTGATGGTCACTGACTATGACTTAATCTCTCAGACTTCAAAAAGGCTAATCTATAAAATAGGGAAAACAGTATATTTTCCATATGGAAGTGATTAAAGACAATGACTGTGTAATTGTTTTTTGTATAGTAAATAGTCATTAGTGCCAATACTAGTAGATATATAAATGACGTGTTTGTATTATATTGTTGATGTAGTATAAGCCCATACATTCATTTAAAAATATAGTTATATATACATACAAGTCTCTCTCATATTATTATTTTTAAGAATTTTCCTTAAATGCTGATATATAAAATTATCTATCATATAATCACCTGTGCTTAGTGCTTTATAAAATTATCTCAATTCACATAACAACCTCAATGAGGTAGTGATTATTCTCCTCATTGTGGATAAATTAACTGATATTCAAAAATGCTAAACAGCTCTAATCCCTTTAAATTGTAGTCAGAATTCACATGCTAGACTGTCTGAATATAATGCCTGCATTGCAGCATCCAACAATACTTTCTTTTTTCATATGATAGCTGTCTTCTTTTCAACATGACATTTACTTCTACTCTGCCACTGATATTGTTCATTCAAATATTGCCAATACCTGAAAGATCACAAAATTCAATATTTTTTAAATTTTATTTTGTGTCACAAAACCATTGACACCCTGGAAGCCCTTCTGCTTTGTAAATGTTCTGCTAGTCTACATCCACTTGGTTTTCCCCCTCTCTCAATGGCAGTCTCATTAACTTGTAGCATGTTGTGGTAGAATGGACTATAGACATAGACCTGAATTAGAAGGTCCGAGAGGGAGGGGATATATGTATATGCATAGCTGATTCACTTCACTGTACAGCAGAAACTAACATAACGTTGTAGAGTAACTATACCCCAATTAAAATAAAATCCTGTAATATTGTGCAAGTCACCTGATTCTGAATCACATTTTCTCTTCAGTGGATAATAATGGGACCTATCTTGCAGGGCCATCATGAAGATTAAATGGATACCATTTTTAAAGTACCTGATGTATCATATCATGCTTCAAAATTCAGATGTATTACCTTAATAATCTATTTTTTGAGATTGTGGCCACAGATGTAGGGGTTTTCTGAAGTTTGCCATTGAACCCTATTCTATTTCTACATTTTATTTCTGTTCTGCATTTCATCCACACTCATTATTCTCTAGGTACTCCTCTCCCTTCCTCACTGCTACTTGATTGTTGCATTAGTCTCTCCTCAGTTTCTCAGACTGTGTTCTCAAAATATTCTTCTTAATGCATATACCTTATCTAAAACAATTTCCAAAATGGTCAGTGACTATCACTTGCTATATAAAACACTACAGTTTATATAGCAATTGTTAAATTTATTTGAGAATCCTTCTGAAACTTGTCTTCCTAGTAAACATTGTCTATTTTGCCTGTTCTTCTTGAAATCAAACTCATTCTTCAAACTGTAAATCAAATTCTTCCCCATAATTAAAGTTATTAGAGATCCTTCTAGAGAGATTCTGTCTTCCATCATACATTTTACTTATTACATACTCTGTTGGTAACTTTCCTAGAACTTATCTTAGTTTCCTTCTCGTTTTACACAACATACATATGTACATACATGTGCACTCTTAGCTCCCACACTATTCACTAAACTGCCTTGATGAGACCTTACTTGTGTTTAATCACCTTTTTAAAACTTCATACATGGTTTTTGATTATTATACAAATGATATGGAAAATTAGTTAGCAAATTTCTAGAATCATAAAAATACCCAAGCAAAAAAGACAGATTCAATAAAATTTACTAATTTAAAAATTCTCTTATTGTTCTGGTTTTTAATCTTAGATCAATGAAAACCATTAGATATGATCAATATTTCACTTTTAAATCATGATCATCAAGTTATATTCCCTAAAAGGATATACTTATTTTCTTCTCTTACAACAAAGCTCACAATTTTTAGATATATAAAGGAAATGGTTAAGAACTGGAGTGGAAAATATTGCCCTTCTCTTTCTCAAGCCAAGTATACATGTCTTCAGATCAGTAATAGCCAGCCTAGAGAGTACTGGTATTAGATTTTTGTGAGCCATGCAGTGTCTCTAAAGAATTTATAAAACAGGAGAACATGAAGATTGAATTAATGTGCCATGCAATGTTATATGATATATAGTAAATTTTGTCAGTACCTTGGAAACAGCATTGCTTTGAAAGTTTCTTTCAGGCTACAGTTTGAGTGAGGCATTACGTTTGAAAGAGAAAATGATTTTATTAATTAGATTTAGAAACCAATGCTTTATCTCACAACACTGCCAAACTAAATACAATGTAAATAACATGACAAGCTTAAGGAGAATAAAACATAATCTAAAAATGAAAATAAGGCAGAAAAAGCATTTGCAATCATCACATTTCAAACACAATTGGAGGGATCTGAAATATAATCCATAAGAGTGAGAAAGAAATCACTGAACACGGTGCATGACAGGGCTGGAGGAGAAGGAAGTTCAGAGCTCCCTAGAACATTTATCATAGTAGCTCTGTAAGTGCTTTTCTTATGAAGCCACTGACACTGAGTTTTCAATCCAGTCACACAAATGTGCAGCAATTTGTGAGTCAGCGCAGAAAGTCAAAGACAAGATTTCCCTCCATGGGTGTTGTCAAATACTGCGAAACCTTTAAAGATTTAAGGGGTTTTCACATTTGTATTCAACTGTGAATAGAAAATGAATTTCTCCGAAAGAGAAGTAATCCTACTCATTGTGACTCATTTCTACTTCAGGTTTTACTGTATTTCCCCTGTGATTAAGATAGCTTAGTTGTAACTGTAGTAGGTAGGGTATTTAAAGATAATCTGGGCAGACTGTAAACAAATGTTTAGATATTGTTCTTTTATCTATTGCTTATATATTTCAAACAGATGCCCTTTAACAGGAACTATTTTAAATAATTAATTTATTGTACAAATACTTGTAATATTTGAAGAAACACACATAAATATGTTTTAGAAGTAATATGTAATGTCACCCATAAGATTTACTTAACAGTCCTCATTTTATATTTTAAATTTTAATTAAATCCAAAAGAAAAATAAAAAGGAGGTTAGCATTTATACAGAAACACCATTTAGAAAAATCCTATATTTAATATATGATTAGTAGGCAAAGACTGAACCTGGAAAGATGCCCTTGTCTTGGGAAACCTCTTGGAAAATTAATAGATTTTAATCTTATATATGAAAACATTGTCAATAATATCATTTCTCTTAAAGATATTTAAAGTGATTAATGCTGATGATGAAATAGAAAAAGTTCCTTGCACATTATCTTTAAATTAAAATAATAAAACCTTACCAACTACAATAGAAATATAAGAAGAACTCTGATTCATTATATATTATAGTGGCATCTATGAAAGGCCAGATCCTTTACACAGCAGGGCAAATCATTTAAAAATTCTGGAAAGTACTTAGAGTAGTCTAGAATGTATTACTTATTTTGAAGGTGATGCAATTCATATATAAGAATGTTTATAAACTCACTCAAGCTCACATTGTTAAAGTCATAGTTGCCCTTTTTTACCTTAATGTATTATTTAATTTAAATAATTTTAAACAATCTAACACAGGTGTCAGAATATGTCTGCATATTATAACACTAATACTAGCCATAAGTCCATTTATTTTCTTTAAAATCCCTTTTCACAATACATTGTGTTTAATTGTTTAATCTTTACCCTTAGATTCATTTAAAATTAAAATTATAAAATATACAACAAATCAAAATTGAATAAAATCTCCAATATTTTTAGTTTCCAATAATAATATTCCGATGTTGATTTCTAATAAGCTCAAAACACTTAATGATTTATAGGGATACATATCTACTATCATCCATAGTGACATTTAAAATACATTTTAGTGTAGGATTTTAGAATAAGCAACACAAAGAGAAACTGAGAAACAGGTGTCCATAAGATATGTTAATATACATTGCCTAAGACAATTCTGAGTAAGTACAATTCAGAATAACACTTAGAGATTCCTAAGTGTTCCTAAGAATTCCTTAGAAATTCTAACTGCAAAGTTCAAAAGATAAGAACAGGAAAATTTTAGGACAGGCAGTTTTGCTGGACTAAATGCTATGAGGTTTACTGCACATATTCCAGAAAATAGGATATATAAAGCTCCATCTAACCTTGAGAATAGGAAGAAGGAAATGCCCCAGTGAACTGAATGTGAATTCACATAGGACCATCTGGAGATATCTATATTTGCAATTGTAATTCAGAAATAAAAGCCTGCTTAAAGACAAAATAAACTTTATATCTGAAAATAATAAACCATAGAGCATTTTGGAACTCTGCAAAATGTAGCTCAATCACGTTAGAAATGGCAGTCTTATAATTCAGTATCTGAACTATACTTTTTTTGTCAGATAGGCTTGGACATTTTCAACTGAATTCACAGATCCCAGAACATCCTTTAGCCATCTCAATGATAGTTCTTAAAAATATCTTTACACTTTCCATCCATAATAATCTATCCCATGGCATCTTTATCTTCTATCCCTGAAACTTTAGAAAACTTCCAAGTAATAACACTGCCACACTAGCCAGCCAGTGTCTGAAAGAACTCTCTGCGTGGCTGCCAGTTATACAAGTCTTATCCTTCACAAGTCATCTTGGCCAGGGAAAGTCAGCAGGAGGTCAAATCCAGATCTTGCTGTGCTCCCCAAACTTAGGACCTGGGTCAGGGCCACATCAACTAGTAGGATTGGGCAACTCTTTGTAATTTCTCTTCCAAGGAGTTGCACCTATTTAAAATTTGTAAACCTTGAGTGATAGCTGCTGTCTCTGGATACTGGTCACTCAGCAATATTTGCAAAGTGCTCCAGGAGCTGTACAATCTACACAGTGACATTTTTGGGGTATAAGTAGTTGGTCAATACAACTAGGAGATGCTCTCTGGTTATCCTCTCATCATATACACTGTCCGACCAAAAAAATCAGAAGACTACTAGTTAATAAAATTATTTATGATCCTTCATTCATTCAACAGCTATTCATTTAGAGCATATTACTCTGGATATATCTTGGTGAAGAAACAGATAAAATACTTGTACTCATGGAGCATCTATTGCATTGAGTCCAGAGAGTTAATAAAGAAAAACAAGTAAGTTGTACAATAAGCTAAAAGCTGGTAAGTAAGGGTTATTGAAATGAAAATAGAAAATTAAGCAAGATGGAGTATGCCAGAGTGAGGGTCAGGATAGATATTTGAACAAACACCAAAGAAGATATGGCAATGATTAGTCTTGCTGCTGGACTGAGAATAGGGCTTTGATTTTCACTCTGAGTTACAATTGGAGCCATTGATAACTTTTGATCAGATATATGAGATCTAACATATCTTGGAGTGATCAATTATTAAATATATAGATAATTTTGCTGCTATGTTGATTGAACTTCTGTTTTTAAATGACCTAACTTGCTACTCTATTGATAATGGAATCAAAGATTCAAAGAGAAAAAACAATTAAGACATTATGGCAGATAGCCAGAGGTGAGAGAGAATTGGCTTATAAGAGTATGGTAGCAGTGGAAATGGTGTGGGGTGGTCAGATTCTAAATATCATTTCAAGGTAAACTCACTAGGATTTTCCGATTTGTTACATGTCTGTTGTGAAAGAAATAGAGGAATAAGGATCATGAAAATTATCAAACCACGTATTTGCCCAGCAGTTTCCCCACTCCTTAAGGGACCAATACATATTTCACCATTCCATATACTCCTAATCCACCAAATTTGTGCTGTCCATTTGTCCAGCTCTACTAGTTTATTATAAAGATGAAAGGAAACACAAGATGAAGGAAGTACTATATACTTACCATGACGTAGACTGGCCATTAGTTAATAAATATATTAAAAGATAATCAGCCTCATCATGATCAGGGAAATACAGATTAAAACAATGAGACACCATTTCAAGCCCATCAATTTGGCAAAAAAAAATGTTTATACCAATATCGGTAAGTATATGAAGAAGGAATCATTCTCACATGATTTGCATGGGAATGCAAAAAAGCAAAAACAGTTTGATAAAAAATTTGACAATATCTAGTAAAGTTGCTCATTTACTTTAACCCAGCAAATCTTCCCCTGGATATAAATAGTACAGATTCTATTGTGCATGCTCTTAAGGAGACAGGAACAAGAATGTGCATCATATAATAGTTTGTAATAGCCAAAAAAAAACCCCCAAAACAAAACAAAAACCCAAAAAACAAATGACCCTGATATTTATCAACAAGTGAGTCAAAATTGTTTTATTCGTACAGTGGAATTGCATTATTTATTGCTATATAACACATAACCTCAAAATGTAGCTATATAAGACAATACACATTTAATTATCTCAGTTTCTGAGGAATGGATCTGGGCATGGCTCAGTCCTCTGGTTCAGGGTCTTTCACAAGACTGCAGTCAAGGTCATAGCTACATCTGTTGTCCATCTCAAGACTCAGCTGGCGGGGGAGGGGATCTGCTTCTGAGCTCACTCACGTATATGCTGGTAAGATTCAGTTCCTTGTGAGCTACAGGGTTGAGATCCTCTGATCCTGTTGGCTGCTGGTCAGAGGCCTCCCACACCTCCTTGTCACATGGACTTCTCCGTGTAGCACTCACAACATGGCAGCTGGTTCTGAGTCTATAGGGCAAACTATTAAGGTTGGTGAAAGAGTTCAGTTAGATCTCTTAAAGTATATTTCTCATACAGAAAGCATAGTTACTATAGAGCCAAAAAAAAAGAATATTAATTTCAAATCAAAAGATAGCATTTAAAATGGCAAATATGATAAGGAATTCAGAAACATAAATGTGCAAGTGCTTTATAAAGATGTATAAAACATAATTAAATTCCCAAAGATTTAAATAGTAGAAAGTTGCATTCATTGATAGAAAGACACTGTAACACAATGATAAATAATTTCATAAAATAATTTATCAATCTAATACACCTCCAAACAATATTTCAAAAAGATTTTTCAATGAATATGAAGTTCTGAACCTGAAATTAATTTGAAAATGTAAACCTCCAAACATGGCAAAGGTTATTTTAGAGAAGAAAAGAAGGTCTTAGCAGATATTAAGACTAATTAAAAGCTGTATTAATTTGGTAAGTCATTCTAAATATGGGGGAAATAATTCAGTTAATAGTTCCAAGAAGATTGGCTATCAGAATGGAAGAAAATGGTGTATTCTTGCCCTATCTATACATTAAAAAGAAAAATATTCCCCAACGAATTAAAGAATTAATATGGATAACAAAACTTTAAAACTTAGACAAATATAGATTTTTCTTTTGATATTTAGGTAAAAGAAAGATAAACAAGTTAAAACAATACAACCAATGACTTACTAACTTTGATTTCATAAATGTAAAAACTTACATGAGATTAAAGAAACTATAAAAGGTAAGGGTAAGTATGAATCATAGACAAGGAGAGGATACACACAACATGTTACTGATAAAGGACTGATAAAGAACATATAAAAGCCACAGATTAATAATAAAAAGGCAAAAATCTAATATAAAATTGCCAAATAAGTTCAAACTCATAGAAAAAGAAAGGTAAATGAACAATTATGTATCAACAATAATCAGACAAATGCACATTTTGACAATGGTAGTATTTTACACCAAGGAGACTGGCAAAAATATGTGCAGCTAATAGCATCAAATGCTGGAGGGTTTTCAGAAAGCAGAACTTGTTATGCATGGCTAATGGGAGTAAAAATCCCTATAATGTATTAAACCTAGAAAGAAAATTGAAGAGTCACATTTCCAACACATCAACATTTTCCTAGTTGGTGTCTACTCTGCAGAAACTCATGGATATGTACATTTTTATTGTCTGTAATTGCACTGCTTGTAATAACAAAAAAGTGGAATCAAACTAAGTATCTTTCAGGTAAGGGAATGGATAAATAACTGATTTATTCCCACAAGGCAATAATATACACCAGTAAAAATGACTGTAGCACATCTTCATGAATCATGATGTAAAGATTTCAAAATCTAATATTGAGTGAAATGCTAAAATGTCAAAACTGTATTTAAAATAGGATTATCCATGTAAAGTTTTAAAACACACAGAATAGTATATGGTGCATGTTTAAATTTTATATGTAGCCTAAAGACAAAATTGTACACAGGAACCGTACCTTCAGGATAATATTTGATCCCAAGAAGGAAGAAAGAAGAACCGACAGGGATTGAAGACTGTATCTGCTGCAATTCTAGTACTTTATTTGTTTGTTTTTTAAAAAAAGAACAATATGAATAATATATAGCAAAACATTGTATCATAGTACTGGGTCAGAATTATGTGTTATATTTTTACTCTGTACTTTATGTTTGAAGCATTCCATTCATTTTTTTTAAACTTAAGTAAGTTTTCATCATAAGTTAAAATATATTTTAAATTATTTTGTATATTCTAAATATTAGATATAATTTAAATTATACTTTTGTGTATTTCAGAATATGTGTGTGTGCCATATTTGTGTGTGTTCTTGCGAAATGGTTTAGATTAATAATAATGGTGTATATTTGCTTCTTTTATCACTTTTCTTACCAATTGCTGCCCACAAAACATATGAGACTTGCTTAGAGGAATTAGTTTGGTATTTGAGGGGATTTTAAATTACCAAGTTAATTTAAAAATTATAAAATATACACTAATGCATTCTCAAGTGCATTATTATTTTACTATCTTAATAACCTATGTTTGGTTAGCTAGGTTGGTTACTATAGATTCTAATAACTTAAACTTATAGAAACATGTTGCATATATCTAGTGACTTTGTTCATGTCAAAATTATACCTGAAACACCATTAGTAATAGACAATGAACTATAAAAGTGTTTGTCAGAAGCTATTATTTTTATCAAAAAGTTGATTGACTGACATTTTAGGCATTATAATGCTAATAAATACTTTTTATTAGATTTTCTGTTCTATGGACATTTCTAAGTACTTTGCATGCATAAGTTTATTTAATCCTTATAAAACCCTATGCCACAGCTCCTACAGATGGGAAAACAGAGTCAAGAGTGTCAAGTGACTTGCTCAAGGGCGAGTAGCTGTGAAGTGGTACATCTGGCATTAGCACTCTGATAAGTCTGTCTTCAGAGAAAAGCTCTTATCTCATTATCACATTTACTCTGCATATGAATCCCTTTTGTTCATACTATATATGAATCTATTCCATAACTAGCTCAGTAAATACTTAGTGAATGCATTCTCGTATCAGTCATTATTCTTGGGCTGGGGATATGAAAGTGATAAGGATTTTTAATGCCCCTCCAAATTAAATAAAATATCCCAAACATGTTTACAAATCAAGGTATTTATACTTACCTGAATAGTCACATGGTTGAGTTTTTGGAAATCATACCAAATCCTGTATAACAACAACAAAAAGTAATATATCTAATATTGAGTACTTATTATATGCAAGGGAACTGTTCTAAGAGCTTCAGATATATTGATTTATATAAAACATACATACATACAATATGATATAATTATTATTATCCCCATACACTAATGAATAATGTGAAGCACAGAGATTTTAGATAATTTGTCTAAGTGCCATGAAGTGCCAGATTTGAGTGACTGGATTGGGCTCTATTTGTAGTCATCAAACGCCATTATTTGTCTAAATAATAATTAATAATAAATAATGAAAATTAATAAGTTAAAAGAACATCCTTTATGGTTATTTCATCTATATACCTTTCAAAGATGTTTTAAAAAATTCTCTCTCTCTCTTTCCCTCTCTCTGTCTCTGTTGTTTGTTTCACTATATGATTCTACTAGATCATTAAATCCAAGCCTGAGGCCTATAAATATTTAAGCACCACTGAATTACAATGTGCTTTGATCCTAAAAGTAGAAATATTATTCTGTGATATTTCTTTTTTTTTTTTTACATCTTTATTGGAGTATAATTGCTTTACAATGGTGTGTTAGTTTCTGCTTTATAACAAAGTGAATCAGTTTTATGTACACATATGTTCCCATATCTCTTCCCTCTTGTGTCTCCCTCCCTCCCACCCTCCCTATCCCACCCCTCCAGGCGGTCCCAAAGCACCGAGCTGATCTCCCTGTGCTATGTGGCTGCTTCCCACTAGCTATCTACCTTACATTTGGTAGTGTATAAATGTCCATGCCACTCTCTCACTTTGTCACAGCTTACCCTTCCCCCTCCGCATATCCTCAAGTCCATTCTCTAGTAGGTCCGTGTCTTTATTCCTGTCTTACCCCTAGGTTCTTCATGACATTTTTTTTTTCTTAAATTCCATATATATGTGTTAGCATACAGTATTTGTTTTTCTCTTTCTGACTTACTTCACTCTGTATGATAGACTCTAGGTCTATCCACCTCATTACAAATAGCTCAATTTCATTTCTTTTTATGGCTGAGTAATATTCCATTGTATATATGTGCCACATCTTCTTTATCCATTCATCCGATGATGGACACTTAGGTTGTTTCCATCTCTGAGCTATTGTAAACAGAGCTGCAATGAACATTTTGGTACATGACTCTTTTTGAATTATGGTTTTCTCAGGGTATATGCTCAGTAGTGGGATTGCTGGGTCATATGGTAGTTCTATTTGTAGTTTTTTAAGGAACCTCCATACTGTTCTTCACAGTGGCTGTATCAGTTCACATTCCCACCAGCAGTGCAAGAGTGTTCCCTTTTCTCTACACCCTCTCCAGCATTTACTGTCTATAGATTTTTTGATGATGGCCATTCTGACTGGTGTGAGATGATATCTCATTGTAGTTTTGATTTGCATTTCTCTAATGATTAATGATGTTGAGCATTCTTTCATGTGTTTGTTGGCAATCTGTATATCTTCTTTGGAGAAATGTCTATTTAGGCCTTCTGCCCATTTTTGGATTGGGTCGTTTGTTTTTCTATTATTGAGTTGCATGAGCTGCTTGTAAATTTTGGAGATTAATCCTTTGTCAGTTGCTTCATTTGCAAATATTTTTTGTGATATTTCTTCTTTTCCATCTATCCCTTTCTTTTCCACTCTCCCCTCATCTCACTCTTGAAAATTACCAAGTTCGTCGTCTTATCCATCCTTATAAAATTTTTGTTGCTAGTAAGATGCTATGTCATAATCTACCTTCAAGAATTTTGTCAAAATTGAATTATGTTATCCTCCAAAATGTTCCCAGGTTATGTGAGAACCAGAAAACTGGAAAATCATAGCTTTAATGAAAGCTTTGTTTTGGGGGTTATAATTTAAGAACCTATGTATTGATAGTACATATAATGTGCTTAGCTGTTGGTTCAGTAACATTCCTGATAAGATCTATGAAGATCAGAACCATGGACAGGGCATGTTCCCCCATTTTATGTCCATAGCTGTAGGTGAATAGAAAATATTTCATTACAGCAAGAGAAATGAGAGAGATGTGTAGTAATAATTTGTGCAATTATAAAATATTTTTGAAGACATTACTCCAGTGTGTTCTGGATGTTAAAATTTTGACATACTCACAAAATTGCAAAACAATTAAGAATGATGGCAAGAATAGTGATTGGAAATTAATCATTGCTAAAAACCTAGAAGTGGTATATTGATTTGCACTAAGAAAAATTTAAAAGTACAATGTCACGAGTACCTGGTTGCCTAACTTCTGCAGAGCTGATTTAGCACATGAGGGGGCAGTAAATTTAACAGAACTTTTCATAAAAAAGAGATGTGCATGGAACATCAAAAATACTGCTTAATAAATTGAACTACTTTAGAATTCCTATGACCGTTCTCTCTTTTATAATTTAGTGGGCAAATTCTGACAGAAAAAAACTTGCAGGAATATATGTATAATTATCATCTACTTCCTAGGAAAACAGTATGAGATATGCACTTTTTGAGAAAGTAGCAGACTATAAAATTAAGTATAAGTGCAAAAGACTTGGATTATTTTTACTGTAGTGTTATACAATAGCATGAATACATATTATTATAAAGTACTGATAATTAACAACTCTCTGTTTCACTGTGTTTTATGGATAGTTTTCAGGTTTAACCGTTGTTAGAAATTACTGTAAGGGCAATATTTAGGAAAACATTTGTTTAACATACCTTGCTTCTGAAAACTTGAAAAGATTTACTCACCGAAGTAAATGTCATATAGAATCATTTTGTTTGATTTGAGGAACAATCATGAAAGGATATTATTTATTGATATTATGTGGTTTTAACCCAAGTGATATCTTTATCTTTATATGGCTCTTTTCCATCTATTAGGGTGTGAAGATTTACCAAAAAAAAAAAAAAAAAAATATATATATATATATATATATATATATCAAAGATCAAGAAACAAAATGAAACACAAAACAAAACAAAAACCTGATGTGTGTCTCTTTAAGTATCTAACCTTATTGGGAGGTATTTATTACCTTTTTCATAAACACTTTAAATGTATTTGTATGTTTTATGTCTACCAAACAGCATCCACTGAATGTAGTAATGACTGTTCTTATGTCATTACAAAAACCAGCTTTGTTCATTTGTTCACCTAAAATTGCCTCTGTTTCCCTCAGGGCTCTCAGTTTTTTTAGCTTCTAACTCAGGAATACCACTCTGCATATCTACCTCATCCTTATTATATGCATAATTTTAAAGATAATTTTACGCTTTTTCTCCCCACTTATCTTGCACTAAATTCTATGATGCTACTTGATTCAAAGAGAGGTTTATAAGAAGTTTTCAGATGGTTGAGGGTACTATATACGTGTCATCTAAGTAATACTAGAATTACTTAAATATAAGCTAGTCGTGCATATTTAAAAATTTTATTACACTCAAATTACCTGACATAAATGTGAGAAAATAATTACTGAAAAGAAAATATATACAGACACCCATTTATATTTATCACTGGAAAACAAACTGAGATTAATGACTTAAGAACAAGAAATATATTAATTCTAAAATTAATGTTAACAATCTAGTTATAAAGCCTCTGAATGGAATACTTTTATATCCCTTATTAGAAGAATCAGTCAGTAATTATTGTGCATGAATTCTACAGCAATGTTTGCCACTTGACTTACCACTTGGTGGCAGTCATGTGTTTGGTATCCGAAGGCCAATTTGCTTCTTTTCTGTTGCGTGGGGTTTAGATGCTTTAAAAATATAGTCGTTTGCAAATATTTGCAATTGAAGCAACTGACAAAGGATTAATCTCCAAAATTTACAAGCAGCTCGTGCAGCTCAATAACAAAAAAACAAACAACCCAATCCAAAAATGGGCAGAAGACCTAAATAGACATTTCTCCAAAGAAGATATACAGATTGCCAACAAACACATGAAAGAATGCTCAACATCATTAGTCATTAGAGAAATGCAAATCAAAACTACAATGAGATATCATCTCACACCAGTCAGAATGGCCATCATCAAAAAATCTAGAAACAATAAATGCTGGAGAGGGTGTGGAGAAAAGGGAACCCTCTTGCACGGTTGGTAGGAATGTAAATTGATACAGCCACTATGGAAAACAGTATGGAGGTTCCTTAAAAAAATAAAAATAGAACTACCATACGAACCAGCAATCCCACCACTGGGCATATACCCTGAGAAAACCATAATTCAAAAACAGTCATGTACCAACATGTTCATTGCAGCTCTATTTACAATAGCCAGGACATGGAAGCAACCTAAGTGTCCATCAACAGATGAATGGTTAAAGAAGATGTGGCACATGTATACAATGGAATATTACTCAGCCATAAAAAGAAACGAAATTGAGTTATTTGTAGTGAGGTGGATGGACCTAAAGTCTATCAAACAGAGTGAAGTAAGTCAGAAAGAGAAAAACAAATACCATATGCTAGCGTGTATATATGGAATCTAAGGAAAAAAAAAAAGAAAAAGGTCATGGGGGGCCTGGGGGTAGGACAGGAGTAGAGACACAGACCTACTAGGGCGTGGACTTGAGGATATGGGGAGGGGGAGGGGTGGGCTGTGACGGAGTGGGGGAGTGGCATGGACAGGTATACACTACCAAACGTGAGGTTCATGGCTGGTGGGGGGTGGCCGCGTGGCACAGGGAGATCAGCTTGGTGGTTTGTGACTGCCTGGAGGGGTGGGATGGGGAGGGTGGGAGGGAGGGAGACGCAGGGGGGAGGAGATATGGCAGCATATGTGTATGTGTGGCTGATTCGCTTTGTTGTGGAGGAGAAACTGACACACCATTGTGGAGCAATTGTACTCCAGTAAAGATGTTAAATATATATATATTCGATCTTAGGCAAATTAAACTTGTTATGGGGAGAATAATATCCATTAACAGGACTAATTATTGCTATATATGTAGGTATATATTACATGTATATTTTCCCCCGGCTTTACTGAGGTATATAATTGACAAAATTGTAAGATATTTAAAGTATACAAAGTGGTTATTTGATATAACGTTACATTGTGAAAGGATTCCCTCCATCGAGTTAATTAACTCATCACCTCACACAGTTAACTTTTTTTTTTTTGAGAATATTTAAGTTCAACTATCTTAACAAATTTCAGTTATACTTAAAAGGTCATCAACTATAGCCACCATGTTATACATTAGATCCTCAGATCTTATTTTCTTACAATTGAAAGTTTGTAGCTTTTTGCCAGCCTCCCTATTTCTCCTACCTCTAACCCCAGGCAACCACCATTCTACTCTGTTTCTATGAGTTTAGTTTGTTTAGGATTCCACATATAATTGAGATCATATAATATTAATATTTGTCTTTCTCTGTCTGGCTTATTTCATTTAGTATAATGCACTGCAGGTTCATCCATGTTGTCATAAATGACAGGATTTCCTTCTTTTTTTTTCTTTTTTTTTTTTTTTTTTGCTGTACGCGGGCCTCTCACTGCTGTGGCCCCTCCCGTTGCGGAGCACAGGCTCCGGACGCGCAGACTCAGCGGCATGGCTCATGGGCCTAGCTGCTCTGTGGCATGTGGGATCTTCCCAGACCGGGGCACGAACCCATGTTCCCTGCATCGGCAGGCGGACTCTCAACCACTGCTCCACCGGAGAAGCCCCGTGGATTTCCTTCCTTTTAAAGGCTGAATAGTATTCCATTGTGTATCTATAGATATATGCACAAGTATATATCTATTTATATCTATATATGTATCTCAAATATTTCTTTTCCCATTCATTCATGTAGGGGCACTTAGGTTGTTTCCATACCTTGGCCATTGTGAATAATACAGCTATGAACATTGAAGTGCACATATCTCTTTGAAATAAATATTTTATTTCCTTTGGGTATATGCCCAGAAATGGAATTGCTGGGTTATGTTGTAGTTTTATTTTTAATCTCTTGAGGAACCTTTAGACTATTTTACATAGTGACTGTACCAATTTACTTTCCCAGCAACAGTGTACAAGTGTTCCCTTTTCTCCACATCCTGGCCAACATTTGTTATCTCTTGTCTTTTTGATAACAGACATCCTTACAGACGTGAGGTGATATTTCATGGTGGTTTTGACTTGCATTTCCCTAGTGCTTAGGGATGCTGAGTACTTTTTCATGCATTTGTTGGCCACTTGTATGTCTTCTTTGGAAAAATGCCTATTTAGGTCTTTTGGTCATTTTTTAATTGTGTTACTAGTTTTTGTGTGTGTGTGTGTGTGTGTGTGTGTTTGCTATTTAGTTGTATAAGTTCTTTTTATATTTTGGATATTAACCCTTTATCAGATATGTGGTTTGCAAATATTTATCCCCATGCCATAGGTTGCATTTTAAAAAATGAAGTGTAAACATTATTTTTAAAAGATTTAAAAAGAGATTTTAGCTTTTAAAATCATTCCTTGGTGATTGTTTCAATTTTACATAAGATTATTTTCATCCTTAACCCAACAGTCAACTAACCAATGTGCTGTATTCAACCTGGACATAAAACACTCCAGAAGTCTTTGGTATCTTTGATGATAAAATTATGTCACATATGTTGGTTCTTGGAGACCTGAAAACTTCCATACTCTGAGGATTCCTGGGATTTCTCTGAAAATTCTTATATACCTACTTTTCCAATTAGGTACAAAGACATATTTAGGTGCTAATCCTAAAATATTAACGGATTTTCTTTTCTGGGAATTCTTTTTTTCTGGTCTCAGTTAAGTGTGAGAAATAGTTGTTGGTTTTGTCCATCACTTCCTTCTAGACTTAGTTTTGATTTTAATCCCCTCTGCCTTGTCATCTGTGTAATCCCCATGACGTATTGCTCACAGTCAGGAAAAATGCTGACTTTCCTTACTATGGAAACTTTCTGCTGATAGCTTCAATAACAAAAGGTGTTCTACCATTCTTCTGTTTCCCATAAAGTTCCAGTTTACATTCCTTTTAAGTTTAACATCATTCAAAGTTCCCAGAATATGGTTTCAAAATTTTTGATTAGTCAAAAATATATTTTTCTTACCTCCTTGGAATCAGTGTAAGCCATTTTAATTTAACATGCCATTTTCTTTCTACATAGATATTTTAATCAAATTAATTCCTGAAATGATCAATACCAAAGTATTTATATTGTTTAGATAAAATCAGAATATTAGGGTTCTTCTTGTTGTCATGACACTGATATCAAGTGTACTTAAAGTGGAATTGTTTCAGTGTACTTTTTGCATGCAAATAAAGTTTGACATCACCATCTATGGACAAGAATAGAATGTATTCTTTCTATTTCTTGTGGAATAGAATGTATTCCACAAGAAGTTATATGTTTTACTTTTTTCTTGAAATTAGTAACTTGAGTCATGATACATATTCTCTTTGCTACGTAGAAATAGTAACCAGAAATAACAATTGCTTTTTTTTTTTGATGTTCAGTAATAGAAGTTAAATCTAGTGATCATACTGAATATCATTTTCAATATACATGCCCGGCCTTCTAAAATAAGGTATAATTTCTATATAGAGTACTGGAAAGTACACACTGTATTTAATAGCATACGTAGGTTCATAATTTTCACATACACCTTGAAAAATAAATTAGAAATTCTGAGTAAATTTATGTGTAGGTTTAATATTTTAGAGCATTATGTATTCATTATTTCATATTAATTCATAACATTTTCATGCTAATTATGAATGGTCTATTGATATACAGCCCTTAGTGAAGAAGAGGAGTATTGAGTAGTTCTATAAAGTAGTCATAGAGGTTTCACTAATATTAACCTAAAGCAACCTTATTAATATTGGAAAAATTAACAATCGCCACTTGAATAAAATGTCTGTTTGGCTTTCCTGCAGTAATTATCTGTGCATTTATTAACATTATACTATGTGTCAGAAAAACACCTTGCTCAGTAGGTAGCATGATTAGTGAAGGAACAAGATAAGAGTCCTGCTCTCATGAAATTTGCAGTGTAATAAGGAAAACAAGTAACAAGAAAAGGCTAGAATGTGTAATGATAAGAAAAAGAACCAGACACTATGTGAGCAACTAAGGTAAGTATCAAACTTAGTGTGGAGGCAAGATCATGGAAAACTCTCTGTAAGAACATATAATATGCAATGACATATCCTTTAAATGGGCATACGCATATGAAAGAAATTTAAATTTCAATTTGAATAAACTTTTTTCCTAGAAAGTGTTTGAAGTATTGATTTTTCCCCCCCAAGGAGAACTTTTTCTGTTAAAACACTCTGCAAAGTTGCTGATTTTCAATTTTATAATAACTCTATTCAGTGATGACATTACTTATTTGCACATTATCCACGGTGTGAACTATATGTGCACTATTTTTTTTCCCCTGACCTCTTAGCCCAGGGTTTCCCTAAGACTTAATGAGTATCTGGAATAGTAGGAGTTTAAAATATATATATATATATATATTGGGGTATAGTTGTTTTACAATATTGTGTTAGTTTCTACTCTACAGCAAAACTACAGCAAAGTGGAGTTCCCTGTGCTATACAGCAGGTTCTTATTAGTTATCTATTTTATACATATTGGTGTATATATGTCAATCCCAATCTCCCAATTCATTCCCCCCTCTCTGCATTTGCCCCCCGCCCTTGGTGTCCATACGTTTGTTCTCTGGAATAGTAGGAGCTTTTAAGCAGAGTTAAGAATCCTTGATCCATAAGATTACTACCTTATATGAAATGCCTGACCTGATAGCTGTTATTGTGCTGAGAATTTAAATGAATGATAAATAAATTGCGCAGCAGATTATTTTCCAATTCAAATAGATATTCAGTAATAAGTAAATTGCAGCTAATGGTACTTTAGTTCCATATTTTACTTTTATAGTTTTATAGTATCTATGTTTATAAAGACATAACATCCTCTATAGTATATTACAATTTTAAAAGTAAAGCATTGTAGCAAAAGAGTTTTCAAGTAATTTCCACATATCCACCTAGTAAGTCAAAATAGGACATCAAATCAAAATAGGACACCAATTATTCAAACATCTTTTGTCTTATGTAATATTATAACAGGTATACAGGGAAAAAAAGGAGATGAAGTATTGAAATGCTTTGGTAGCAGAGATAAACATAGCTTTATTTTTTTTTACCAATTTAAATTTTCATTAGAACTTAATGAAATATAAGTGAAATATAAATGTTTCTGTATTTTATATTTTCAGTTTTGACAAGTAAGAAGTACCTGGGATTGAAATATTCAAGAAGTTTGCAAGGGAATTAAATCCATAGTTTTATTTATTTCTTCTCTGATTGAATAATATTTAAATTAATTATTATTTTATATGTAAATTAAATTGATAGGTATTGAAAAAAGACATCAGTAGATGCACCTAGTCCATTTTATTATTTCTAAAAATTCTACATTAAATTCATTACTTATTAAACTCTCCAGAGAGATCTAAAATTATAAATTAAAAAGGAGTCAAGTGCTGAATACACTTCTAAATCAATTAGGACCTTTATACTGAATGTAACAGAAGAGTCAAATAACACTGGTTATATGATGAAAAGAATTAACTGACTCACTTAATTATAAAGTATAGAGGTATAATTGTATATAGATACAGCTTTATCCAGCAGCTTCATCTCTGGATTTGAGCGGAATATTCATCCCTCCATCTCCCCACAACTGTTTGTTTGCATAGTTCATTTCTACCCTACATTCAGATCTCAGCTCAGAGGTCCATATCTCTGAGGACCACCCATCACCAACCTCTATCTTTACTGGACTAGATCAAGTCCCCTTGTTACATATCCTCACAACAGCCTTTATTGTTTTTTTTTAATTGTGTTTATTAATAAAGCAATATACTTATTATGAGGGTTTATAATTAATTATTTTCTTGCCTGGGATATCATAGCCATGTAATCTGCACTTATGGAGTTAATGAATGCTTAAAAGAAATCAAGCATCTATCATCATTCTTAACGTATCTAGTCACCATGAGCATCAATCCTCTGAATGTTGCTTTCTCTTGGACTTTGTTCACTGTCTGTCATTGCATCTTTCTCTGATGAAATCCTGTCATCCCTCATGAAACTTCCCTGATTGGTACCCCTCATACACACAAAAAAAATACCCTCTGTCTTTTAAACCTAGAGAGGTATTACCTCTTTCTTTTGGCATTGATCATAGTCATATATAGTCTAGATATTTGAGGACATGTGTTATACTCTCTACTGAATCATTGAATTTGGAGAGTATGAATTGTGTCATCTTTCAATTTTCCACGGTGAGAAATTCACAGTTATCAATAAATATGTTTGAATTCATAAATACATTAAATGAAAGATGTGCTCCTCTTATTTAAAGTTTGAATGTTTGATATTTTTCACAGCTATCAATGTTTCCTTGTAAATGTGAAAGGGATTTGTATCTTGATTATACAAAATCATGGTCAAATACTTGCAAATTAAACACTATGAAAGAATTATCCTCTAAAAACAACAAATAGATTTTTATTACATAATGGTCTCCTCACATCCATTTGTAAGTAAAATAAAATGAGATAAATTCAGTTCCCTTTTATGATTCCTAGTATTCACACGAATATAGATATTAGGCAACTTCATGGGTCCTCTTTTCCATAAGATAGAATCTCATAAAGTCAGTAGATATATATAAGATCTAAAAAACAAAGATCTAAACCAAATAAAATATAAAGTGAAAATGATTCTCTATGTTTTGACAATGGTCCTTTATAAAAATATGTTTTGTCAGAGATTTTTTTTTGTCAGAGATTTTTGATATCCAAAAATATCTATCACCATTAATAGATAAAAGTGTCAATTTTGATAAATGAGAGAAAACTATTTTCAAGATAATTTATATTATATCTTTGTATTTATACTTACTAGTTTTATCTTCACTTATGAAACTTGGTAATTTCTTTGTAACTACTAAAGTACAATTTTATCTGAGTACAGTGCTCAGGTAAAGTAATTATCGATACAAACTGTTGAAAGATAACTGTTTTCTACTTTTGTAGGCATTTTCAAAATAAAATCTATTAAACTTGGGAAATTTGGATTTAAGTTATGACAGTGTAGTATTTATAACACACTTTATTCAGGATTGTTTAGGTCACAGCATAGCTGATGACCTAATAAACATACATAATAGCAAACTCTCAAGTTCAAGTAATATCCACAGACATCATTTTGTCCTGTGTGTGTGTGAGTGTGTGCATTTTACAAATCAAGTTTGGAGCCTTCATGTTTTCCCTGTAACCCATAATATCAAAACAACAACAGAATCTTTACCCTAGACACTTTGGCAGAGTTGGTTTAGGATAGAAAGCTAGAGTTAAGCAAACAGTCTTGTTTTAACACAATTTCTCTATCATATTTGTTCTTTTTTAATGATTCTTTTTTGTTTTGTTTTCCTTAGGGCCAAACCCGTTAACCTGAGAATTCTGCTCATTATTTATGTTTCTATCCTGGTTTCTCTGCTTTCTGAGTCATTAATTGCTGATTGATATTTAATCCTATTTCTGGAGGCACATGGTTGGTATTTTCAGGAGAATGAGCAGAAATAATACAGCTGTAATGGGCATGACTACCTAATTCCATAATCCTTTCATTAGTCAGGCATCCCATTTAGTAGAGGATTTAATCCTGCAGAGAGCCCTGAGGGATCAGGTCACACTGTCACTGTGGTTTCAAATTTTTTAAGGTTTCATATCATTTTTTGTTTTTGTTTTGTTTTTTTTGTTTTGTTTTGTTTTGTTTTTTAACATCTTTATTGGAGTATAATTGCTTTACAATGGTGTGTTAGCTTCTGCTTTATAACAAAGTGAATCAGTTATACATATACATATATCCCCATATCTCCTCCTTCTTGCATCTCCCTCCCTCCCACCCTCCCTATCCCACCCTTCTAGATGGTCACAAAGCACCGAGCTGATCTCCCTGTGCTATGCAGCTGCTTCCCACTAGTTATCTACCTTAAGGTTTGGTAGTGTATATATGTCCATGCCTCTCTCGCGCTTTGTTACAGCTTGCCCTTCCCCCTCCCCATATCCTCAAGTCTATTCTCTAGTAGGTCTGTGTCTTTATTCCTGTCTTACCCCTAGGTTCTTCATGACAAAAAGTTCTACCTAACTACTTTCTATAACAAGCTGTGGCTATAGGTAAGGTGGGACTTAAAACTCACAGCATATTTAAATATTTCAGAGCAAATGATAGCATAATTGTGAACAGTGTGACTACTCTTTATCTTACATTTCAACTCAGAAGTAGAATTTTCAATTCCTGTTAAAATCAGAGCCCCAACTTCCAAATCTCTGAGTAAGTCTCCATTTAAATGATATTTTAGCTTAACTTACAGCCTCAAGGTTGAGTTTGAATAGAGGGTTTATCTCCCAGATTAAGAATATCTATTTAATATACATTTTATTTTCTCCTTATCAAAGCATATGTTCTGTTGGGCAGCAATCAGTTCAAGGTTTACAGTTCTCCAAATTAATTTGAGACCTACCTTTTGAGAAATTTGAATTAAATGTAAATTCATTTTGCTGTACAGGTATATTATCCTAATGAAGAGCATTAATAAAAAATCAACTTTATTCATCAAATCATGCAATGTGGTATGGTTTAAGTGGGGTTTTTTAAACAGTATTCGTATTTAGTGTTATTTAGCAGTTTTAGACATTATTAAATGCTGAATTGCAGATACTGAAAGAATAGAACAGGGCTTTTGAAAGACCTGCCAATTGTTTAAAACAGTTTGAAATATTTACTCAATGCATTTTAATCCTTAAAACTAAAAGCCACATCACCATGATAAATTTACAAAATGGATATCAGTTGCCTTCGTTTAGTATAGAAGTCAGCCATAAACATTCAACATTAGGATGAAGCATAAGAAAACTATTTGGATTTACATCATTTTTTTTTCTTCAAAATGATACTTAAATTTGAATTTTTTCTTAGCCAAGAAGTATTCTTCTGATGCTGTACATTAGAAATTTTACAAATTACTTTTTAATTATGGGGGAGAATTTATTTTAGAGCATTAGAAGAGAAGACCAAATATATTATTATATATGAAAATAAAACAGATCAAGGTGAAATCATAGAAAAATTTATAATCATGAACACTTTGGTTTTGAGTTGTACATTTAATTTTAGAAGGACAGTTTTGTTATTCATTGAATAAAATGGGGGCATTTGAATAGTTTTTCCTCTTAACATTAGCGTTTCTTAACTCATGCCTACGTCAAAGCACTTTTCATGAGGGTAAAACATGTAAAATTTGAAGCTTTAGTCATTTTATTACAAACATTAGGAAGATATTCTTTCTTGTAAAAAGTTGTAATAAGATGGCCATTTTCCCCTGACATAATCAACTGGAAGTTCAGAGAGTTGTTTACCTCAATTTCCTAGGGTTACAAAGTGACAGCTTCTCATATTATAATACTGATAAAGGCTTCAATCTCATGGCATAATCTGCTCAGAGCAAATCCCCTTTGTGGGTCATGACAGCAGATAATGGAAGCATTTGTAATCTCTAGATACAATTGGACTAAATGAAATTAGTTTCCCAATTTCCTCCATATGAGAATATTTCCTAATGTCAGCATTTATTGACCAATAATCTGCGGGGTTGACATTGTACAAAAGAGAGAGATACACAGAGCTTTCTCATCTCTTTTAGCTTTGCCTCTAGAATGTTTAGTCTTTAAACATTTAAGCAAACTGAAAATTCAGATGTTGAGCAAACCCAATGCTAAAAGGGCTGGTGAGGAATTTTTCCCTGAGGCATTTGCAACCCATACTTCAAAAAAATTAAAATGTTTCTGTATGAAGAGGAGACAGTGCATGCCACAGCAACCATCCTCAGGCGATGCTCATCCAGGCAGACATCTGGAGCAGAAAATTTTAAGAGAGAAAAAATGTAGTTGAGGGAGAAAACAGTAGGCAAACAGTCTGTTACTCATAATCCACATAGGGTATTATGCTTTGCAACGAGCCAGTGTTCATAAAAATTAATTATCTTCTTTTGAAGAAATTATTAGATATTCCTTATAATGACTCAGTGTTGTGATCGTTCAACATTAGGGTGGTATTATAAAATGTAAACCTTCATGTTTTTAAGCATTGAATTTGCTAGTATCACACAGACCATCAAATTAAATTTAGGTACATTTTATGGAAGAGCATTTTAAAGATGAAGGTCAGGGAGACTTTTAACTCACATATATATATGCGAATTATGTTAGGTAAGTTTACATTTTTTTCCCTTCCAAACTGCAATTATCTTAAGAAAAAATTTAGCTGTTTTCCTCTCTTTCTGTATGCCACACAAACACAAACACACAAAATGACACTATCACCTAAACAATGCCATCGCCTACATTCTGTTTCTTCTAGAAGATATTGTGTTTGAGCTAAATATATATATATATATATATATTTAATGTTGCAAAATGCCTCTACTGAAGAAGGGTTAAAAGCAAGATGAAAATTAAAACTGTTTTAGAAGGGACTATATCAAGTACCCAACAGATTTCTATCAACCATTTATGAATTGTAAACCATTCCCATTGGGGGTGGCATACATACTTAAAAAGTAACGTTCAAAAGCATAATGTCATCTCCCAAAAGTTTAGGAAGTTTTAACTACTAAACTCATATTAACATACAAAAATATATCAGATTAATTTGCTAAAATATTTTCTAAAAAGCAAAAACCTGCATTCTGCACGAATCCCTTCCCAAAAAGAAACTTGATTTTTGTACTACACTGTTGCATATCCAGCCATTGGAAAGGCTACTTTATTTTTCTACTTCTTTTCCTGAGAGCCAGATTTATGGAAAGTACTTAAACTGGATTCTGGTTCTGGTTCTCTCTCTAATTATCCAAATTGTCTCTGGAGAAACCCCCTAAATTATTTGCCTGACAATTTATTCGTCCGGAAAATTGTGCTATTTATAACAGTTTATAAATTTATATCTTTATATCTACTGTCTCATATTTTCCCCACATCAATCCTGTGAGATATCAGGGAATCCCCGTATCACTTAATATCAACTGCGACCCAGTAAAATATCATGACTTATTAAGGTTTTATAGTGAACTGGGGTAAGTTATCTATCTTCTGTGTCTCAATTCTCATCTGAAAAGATGGAGATAATTATATTTACTTCACAGGGTGGTAAGGATTAGTTGACTTAATATTTATAAAATTTTTGTAACAGTCCTTGACACAAATAAGTACCAAATAAATATCACAATTATTAATATAATTGCTGTTATAAATGACATCATCACATAGTATTTTTTATTTGTTGAGTATTATTAATAAATCCAAGATATATTTTGGGCTATCATGTGTCCCAAACAACTTCAGTTAAAAAGAAAAAGTCAAAAAAAAATCAAAAAAAAGTCACCTGACTTTTAAAATGTCAGAAAAACAATGGCTACAACAAAAAGTGGCATTTAAAAAATATCTTAAAAAAATCTTGTGCTTTTGGAAATTATTTATAAAACAATTTATAAAATAGCCATATGTTCTTCATAATTTTTCTATGAGAAAAGACCTTAACTACAACATTCTAAATGATGATAAAAGCATTGTGTAGTATTTTCACAGTTTATATACGTTGGTCCTGTTTACTTAAACGATTAAGTTCTCCTATGACATGTATAGCATATAGCTGTGGCTTTTCATATTTTATAACTTTTGGAATTAAAATGCATATATGCTAATTAATTTGGCCAAGTTCACCGAGGATATGTGAGGGAGTTCAAGCTGTAACCCAGATTTATTCAGTACAAGTCGCATGTGCTTTACCCCACTGCAGTAGGGCAGATGGTAGATAGGGCTCTAATGACAAGCTGTCAGGGAAATCTTGCCAATTCCATTCATGTGAAGCATGTGCCAGGTTGTAAAGGGTTTATTCCAGGTAATTTAAGGAACTGAAATAGAGTCTCTGATTTAATTTTCCAAACGTAGTCTATGTTTTAGTAGAAAAATTTACATATTATTGAGCATCCTGTTAATCAATATCTGCTTAAACGTGTTATATTTGTGATCAATAAAATTTGGTCCTGAGGGTTCAGAAACTGAGTTCATTACTTGGTTAGCATCTACATTAATTGATAGTACAAGAAGGAAGAACAAATATTACTAGTTGTAAAACTAAGGTCTATCTAGAAATCTAGGTTGAGAGCTTGAAGGTTAATATTATCAAATAAAGATTCAGGAATTATTAAAATTATGGATCTCAGAAAAAGACTGTAGAAATTCATTCCTTCATTCAGTCAGCCATTATACTACAATTGCTGTGTACCCATTGAATTCTGGAACTATATTGGGTGACAGAAATACAAAGACAGTATGTAAGAAGTATACTGACAAATGCTTACTGGTCATTTGTTTTTAATATGTAACTAAGAGCTGAGGCTTTTGGAATCATCACCAAGGGAAAGAAGTGTATAGGAAGACATAAGAATAAGAAATAAGAATAGCAGAAGAAATGACTGAAGACAAGATATACAGAAAGATAATTTTCCCTGTGTATTTTAGACTCTCTTATTTAAATAAATAAATAAGAGAATAATACCAGATGAACTATCAGCTAAGGCATCATAAATACCTAAATTAATGCTTCATACACAGAAGTATTTTTGAGATAAAGCACATAATCTTAAAAGAGATACAGAAAACCTGTAAATCAGACGCTTCCAAGATTTTAAAAACCAAAGAAAATAATCTAATGTCAGCTCAGGCAATGGTTGCATGAAACTCAGTATTCCGGACGTTCAATATTTCTATCAGTAAAGAGCAAAAGTCTTAGAACCACAGGAAGAAATAATTCCGAACACATACATATGTTCCAGACCATCTGAAAATTAGAGTTACATCTTTTTACAAAATTATAAAATACTGTTAATTCTTTGTAGGGGAAATATTATAGCTCATAACGTTTAGAAGAGCTTCAAATACTACTGATTGAAATGTGTTTGGTGCAGTATTACCCTTTTTGGTGTTTTAAGAAGTACAGACATGCTTGAGCTAACCAGTTGATGAGAATTTATTTTATTAAGTCTTCAAAGCTGTACTCCATATTATGGTTAGCTAGCTTTGGCTTTGGTCCTGACACCTAGTCCTGACATTAGTGGCCTCAGTGGTGTAGTCATATGACCATCTAATGAGAAATACCTGAGACCATATTTTTTTTTAAGAAGTCTAGGGCCATTTGCCAGCACTCAGATGCTGATTAGAAGATGGAAATGTAAATGGCTGGCAAAAGCCACAGCTTGCTCCCTAGGTAATAAAGCACACATGTGTTTGAGAGACTGGTAACAGAAAGGTAGAGAAGGGGTGGTTTCTATTCAAGGAAAGTAAGAGTCTATCTTACATGTAAACAAAACAGCATCAAGAAAGAGAGAGAGAAACAGTTCTAATTCCAAGATGCATGAGTGAACCACATAGGAAATGCTTTTTAATGTCTATATCCCTTCACCCAATTCTGTCTTAATTGATCTGGGATGGGACCCAAGCACTGGTATATTTTAAATGCTTCCTGAGTGGTCTAATGTGCAACCAGAGTTAATAACTTGGGTCTAGAATAAAAAGTGTTTTTCTGACAGCCCATATTAATGTGAGACCAGATCAAAGTTGGTGGAAAGTCCTAGAAGGGCACAGAATATCTTATTTTCTGCACTTTTAAAAGGCTTCAGCTAGCCAGCCAAAATACTAAATTCCTTTCAATATGAAAGGAAATTTTTTAGTTCTACCTATAAGGAAAGAAAAATAAAACTTAGTGGAAGGAATAGACACACCAAAAACCATAGTGATTGCAAATGTTTGGTTAGTTTACATGTGACAAATTGAAGTAAGACAAATACATGATCTGTGCATATTGTCATACACCACTGTAAACTCTCAAGGACTTTGCTGTTTTTCTTTTTAGAAGAAGATGGGATTTTGTTATGAACTATGTGAATTTTTCAGGGAAAAAATATCACCTTTAAAAATTTTATTTTGAATTAAATTTACATATAACCTCCATATGAAATTCCAAAATTATATTTAAATGCCACAAAAGAGGACATGCTCTATCACAGTATTTCTTTGCAGTATCTGTTAACTTTATTGATTAACTGTTTCCCCAACTTCTCTTTTGTATTGAATCCATGACAAGTAATGTGCCTCTTCGGTAACAGGCAGAGCCAGAAGTCGTCAAAATTCTTCAATCACCAACTAAAATAAGTTGAGAATACCCAGTATCCAAGGAAGGTACAACTTGCAAGAACAATGTTGTGGAGATTGAAAGAGTGTTGAGAAACATCTTGGACTACTTCTTAGCATGTTTCTCCACTTTTCTATTTGCCAGCCACATTATTCATCACAACAACATTCCATGGACATGCATTCCTCCAAGCTTCTGCTACTCTCTCTGCTTGGATATCTTTTCCCTCCCTGTATCACTCATTCTTTATTCAGAGATCAAATATTAAAACCTTATGAACACTTCTCTGTATATCGCTCTCCACTTCCATGGACAAGATAATTGACTAACTCCTTTGTGTTTCCATGAACTTTCTCAGTTTTATCACACCGTTTGTTTATGTAAGATTGATGACGTATATGTTAAGTGTCTGAACCATCATGTTTTTGCTATTTTTTTGTAAGTTATTTGAGAACATGAATGTGCCTTCTCCTTTGACATAATCGTACATGTTTTCCCTGTTGTTGGGTGTACGTGAGAAGTTGCTTCATCACCCAAAGAGATGTATAAATGGCATAAGGCTCCAGTGGCTAGATATGCCATCTCTTTAGTAAGATTATTGGAAAGAGACATGAAGGTAATATGGGTCACATTTTCCCTTTCCTTTGTTCCAAAATACCAGAAGTTGCCTCTTTAAACATGTGCCTAAATGTTTCACTTCACCACTTTCTCAAAATTATGTTGCAAATATCAGAGATCGTAGATATTTGTTTATTTTATACTTTTATTTCTCAGATATTTTTCCTATGAAACCCTCAGTTGCATAATTCCTTTCTCTCTTAAAGAGAGAGAGAGAGAGAAAGAGAAAGGAAGTTAGGGGGATGGTAGATGAGAGATAGGAAGATGGTAAATGGTGGTTAGTTTATGAGACATAAGAAGAAAGGAAGGACAGTAAGTAGGTAGAGGGTAGGATGTGAGATTTGAGTAGATAGATGGTAGATGTGGTGGCTTTAAAATATGCCCCTACATTTTTTGATAGTTCTCCTTTCAAGTGATGGAGGCTAATTCTCTCCCTTTTAGAGTGGCTTGTACTTAGTGACTCACTTCTAGCAAACAGAATAGAGCTGAAAAGACAATGTGCTATTTTGGAAACTAGGGGACAAAAGGCACTGAGACTTCCTCCTCACCTGCTCTCTCTGAGATCCTCATTTTGGGGTACATTAGCTGACACAGAATAGGAGGACAGAAGCACCCTATGAAGGGTCTCATGTAACCAGTAACTGAGGTTCCCTGACCCCAGCCATGTGAGTAAGCGATTTTGGGAGTGAATCATCCAAGTGACATCCTGATTACAACTTCAAGAAACACCTTGGCCAAAACGACCTGGTTAAGCCACCCCTGAGTTCTTGATCCCAGAAACTGTTTGATAAATATTTGTTGTTTTAAGCTATTCTTTCTGGATTATTTGATATGGAACAATAAATAGTATACTAGATGAGAGATAAGTAGGTAGATGATAGATGAGAGAGTTGGAAACATGGGAAGATACAGACAGCTTTGTAAATAGAAAGATATATTACAGAATTATGCTTATAAATTTATAAATATATGCAATGATAGAACTCTGGCTGCACTTTTAAATAAATTAGTTGTAGCACAAGTGTATTTTTTGGTAATAACCAATTTCACATAAATCTGCACTATTTTTCTTTTTCTCACCTATTTCACATTTCCTACCTTTTCTGGATATTCACCATAATTACACTGAATTACAAGAAACAATGAACCAATAAAAAGTTATTAGTCCAGTGTAATTTCCTTACTCAGTATTTGGTTCCAATTCTTTAATTTCAAAAATACATTTTTTAAAAAACTTTTGGTAGATGACTGATGTTGACTGATATTTCCACTACTTTTAATGGCTTGTACATTTAATGACAACATCATTGTTATCACCCATGTGAGCCACTTTAGCTTATCTGCCTAATGTTACCATTTCTGTGACTGAATCTTCTGATCCCTCTATTTTATCTTCAGCACTACATTCAAACTTGCTATAGTTTTGTTAAAGCCATTGATTAGACATTAAACATGTACATTAAAAATTTATAGAATTGAAAGATGTAAGTCTTGACCTCAGTTTATCTTTTGGAGTACAATGGATGCAAACTTTATTCGTGGCTGGGGAGACTCAGAATTTTAAGGCCAAATAGCTAGTATGTGTCTAGTCTTTGAATAATGGGCCCACTTTCCATTGTTCTGTCACTATAGCAAAGTTTAATATGTTAAAGAATGTTAATTAAACAGAGAGATTTTGGTTGTTTGACTCTTTTAGAGAAATCTGGTACAGACAAGAAGAAAATTCAAAATGAATCTTTGAATTTAATTTAAAAGTTAAAATCCATTTCATTCTGGAACATCTGTGTTTCACTAACTGTGCTTTTGATGAATGAAAATCTACCTAAGTATTCCTAAAATAATTACTGTGAAAGTGAAATATAACTACCCTGTAATTTATGATGAATTATTTTTTATCCCCTGAGCAACTTTGTGTTGAATGAAATGAGTAACCATGTAATCATATTGTTTATTGTAACCAATGCTTGCTCTATGTAGATTCATATTGCTGTGTAATTACAGTATTAAAGTATAAAGTAGGATAAATGCAAATTCATTCTTATTCACACCTACTTTTCTTCGATTGTCCAGTTGAATCTGATTAAATTTGAGGAGAATTTTTTTCTGCTAATGCTCATTACTGCACAATAGTCTTCTCTCTCTCTCTCCATCTCTCTCTCTCTCTCTTTTTTTTTTTTAAAATATGGGTTTAAACTGACTTTAAAGTCCTACAGTTGCAGGGGGAATGGATAGACAGAGGGCTGACAGAATGGGATAAAGAGAAGGAAAAGGTTTGTGTATATGAGAGAGAGAGAGAGATCTTGGAGGTTTTGTTCATGCAATTAAATAGAAATTACCATTCCCCATGTGTGTATGCAGTTCCCTGAGGTGAAGAAAGACAATATTATTTCCATTTTAGGGTATAAATCCTCAGGAGGTGAGAGTCTGACTTTCTGGTCCATATGCTTAGCTTTTCCCCGTGCTTTGACTTCAACTTCTCATAAAACAGCAATCTTTCTTTAGACTAAGGAAATGTGTAATGGTAACTGAAATTATGATCTCTAAGTCACTTTTCTTTGCTTTCTATCCATTTAAGGTTAGTTGTCGATACCTTTTTATCACTTAAAGAATATTACTGTCTTTGAGTAACTTTACTTTTTCCCTTTATAATCTTTCAGTGCTCTTCTAAATGTTCCTTGATTCACAGAACAAATTGTTGTGCTTAAGAGTCCCTGCTCTCTTATGAATGTATAGAGTTCACTGAGATTATGGCTTACTCCGTTTACCAGAATGCTGTGTTCTCAAATTAGAAATTAAGACTTTGATTAAACTTGTACTTCATCTTAGATAATAGCATGTAGTCTACTTGGAAAAAAAAATCTTTTCAGATACTAAAATAAATGTCGATATATCTACTGGGTTGGTTGAGTCTCTGAATAGAAGAGTATCTACAAGTTCGGATAATGGTCATTTCTGAGAAAACCTTTATTTCCCCATGACCTTCTAACTCCCTTTATCTTATCTTTCCCAATTATGTGGTAAAGAATAGTAATAATAAGAATAATAATAAATCAAACTGATAAAGTAATTTTACCCAGGAGGTACATTTTGTTAAATGTATATTTTGTTTTCTGCACCTGGAACCAATCCTTTCTTCAATAACCCAATATTCCAACCTTTTCAACTGATATTCCACAAGAGAATTAAGTTTTATAGAAAATTATTTGAGTAATTCTCTCAAGCACGGTATGTAGCTAACACATTCTTGTTGCATAAGAGAGAAGTTAATACAATGCATATAATCCCTTAGGGCACTGGAGCTCAATTCTCCCACAGAACTGTGGTTCAGAAGAGCTGCTGTACTCCCCAGATACTAAAAAAGTACCTGCCTGCCCCACCTCCCTTCTTATTTGGCCAACCAAGGCAAATAATTGGAACTCCTCATTAAGAACTCCATTTTCAGTTACATTATAAACATTTTTTCACACTTCTGAATTTCAGATGTACCTTAGAGCCAATGTGTACATTCAGTAAAGTAGTATTTTCTTTGTTTTCTGATTAATTTTTGCTAAGATGATGATCTGTCGTACAAAAAATATTTTAGTAGGGACAATAAAATTGAGTACTTTAGTACCCCATCAATACCCCCTTACAGATTTACTTCCCCCCCCCCCCCCCGCATTCTTAAGGACTATAATATAGTGCCTTTGCAGGAAACAAGAATTTTTTCTGCAGGTAAAATATAACAACTGTTAAAATTTAAATTGGATGAAGTGTTCATAATTGAATTTTTTCTTCTATTAAATTCTTTAAATCTGTGATTTCTCCTACTTGCATTGGACTACAGAATAAAATTACATAGGATTTAACACAACAATATATACTTACTGGTTATAAGAGTAATGGATTTATATTGTATTGTTTTACACCAAGTGTACCATGCCTCTCCATGGTCTGGCATTTGAATGATTTCAAGAGCCCGAAGGCCCTCTTTTATTCTGGTTGATAATGTGCAGTAATAGGTTCAGATAGACTAATTTGTGCCTAAGTGATAGCTAATATATCTTCTTCCCAGGTAATATTTAACTTGATTAAAATGGACAGGTCAACATGAGGCATTTCCAGTGGGAATTTCAAGCACCATTGAAAGCTAATTGGGCAAGACAAAGCTTATAAGGAAGAAGGTAGACTTGGAGTTGCCAAAAAACTAAATGGATGCTATGAAAAATTATATTTGCAGCAAATTTGTTACAAGTACTTTGATCCTGATCATTGCTTGCTGCCTAGGGAGTCACTTACTTTTTCTTGGAGTTTTATTGTCATTGCTCATTAGCAAACTGGAAAAAAAATCCACTTAAGTTTGTATGTAATGTGATGGCATATGCCACATAGTTTTAAAATTTTCATTTGATGGAAAGAATGATTTAAAAATATATAAAAGTAGTGATCAATCTTTTTCTTTCTCACATTTTTTTTCCAACAAAGAAAAAGAAATAAGCAAACATATTATCAAGATATAAAATACATATGTCAGCAAATCTAATGTCTATACAGACCCTGGCAGGCAACATTAGTGAAGAAGGATAGAGACTCCTGCAAACCTGAGTGTGAATGACTTCTCAGAAGACATTCAAATTCATTTTATAAAGCAATGTTGTGGACCAAACTGAACATTTCTAATAGCCATGCTATATCCACAGAGTACCTGTTTGTAATCTCTGATAGAAAATTTCAACTCTAAATTTTCACTTAATTTGTAAATATGTTATTAAGTATATTCAATTTCATCCAGTATAATTGTAAGGATTATTTTAGATGATATAAGAGTAACTAATAAATTCCCTTTCTGGTATGGTTTTATTTCATTCACATAAAAATTTGATCATAGATTTTTCTCTACAGTTATCAATATTACATGATTATAATTGCTTATTGTTTACGAGATAATATGTTCTCCACAGGTGCAGAACTAGATTAAACTAAGTGCATGATTCTTTTTAACACCTAACTCAACTATGCTGTCTCATGGGAAAAAAATAATTACTGCAGTGTGATTTTTTCTTTTTATTATATGTCATTAAAGAAAAGCTAAGTGCTATCTCTCTCTAACATAAATTAACTAGAAGTATTCTTAACAAGATAATTTTATATACTGCTGACTCTATCTTTGCTTTACTAGCTCTCCAACTATGTTCTTTAAAGAAAAAAAAAATAAAAACCAGAACAAAACACTTAGATTATAGAAGATGCAACAAACACAAAAGAGCTACACAGGAAAATCTTTCAGAAAAGAGATTGAAATAAAACAAAAGAAGAGTGACAGGAATAGAATTGCTTAAAGGCTTAAGTATCATGCATTTTATAATCAAGCAATTAAACAAATACAAATTCTCATTTCTATACACTCTAATTGTGTTCAGAACTTAGAGTGGAAAACTAGTAGCCAAAATTAAAGTGAAAATGAAGTCATCTTCTGTCAAACTTCCAAAACTTTTCTTTTTCTTTCTTCCCACTCCTCTCCTCACTCTTTACCTTCCCCTATCCCTGAAGAGATGTCATTTTCCTGCCACTAGGCCTGCTCCGAAACTTCCACATAAACGCTCTCGTGTATATTGATGTTCAACCTATTTATGGCATTAGAGCCTTGTCACAGCCTGGCTCTAAACTGTCAAATCTCCCAGTGCCAAAAACCACTCGAAAGCCGACTTTTCCCTCCGCTCTTCCTTGTATTCTTGACTGTATTCTTTCCATGATCTAGGGGTGTTTTTGTTTTCTCTCTAATTCTGATTGCTGAATAACTAGATTATTGCACTGCTTCTTTCAAAGTCATCCCACAATACTGTCAGTATTAATGTGAACCTCTTTTTACTACTATCACACTTTGATTCTGCACTTTTCTTATATTCTTTTGTTGTTGTTGCTGTTGCCCCTTCCCTTTCTTACATTATTTACTGAATATCAATATGGGTAGGTATGTCTCATGTCTTCAGCTAAATTAGATTAAGCATCATCTCATCATTTTCTTCCCCTCTTTTTAAAACTTATATTTGTTATTAAAGAAAATGTCCAGAAACACTGAGTAGTAAAGAATCTGTTCATGGCATTGTCTTACAAAATTTCCTATTGGAGTGTAAATATTTCATTTTATGATATATCCTTCACTTATTAATGGTGAGGTCGATGAACCAATGTCAATTACTTAATTCAAACTCAAGCTGCTTAAGTTTTGTAATCTAGTAGTGCCTAGAACGATTTATTATTTACATGGTAAGTCCTCAATAAATACTATTTAAGAGCATCATCCTAAAATCAACCAATCTTTAGAAAACTGCTGTGTCTTAATACCAAAAAATTACTAAAACTTAAAATGACTATTTTTTTAACATCTTTATTGGAGTATAATTGCTTTACAATGGTGTGTTAGTTTCTGCTTTATAACAAAGTGAATCAGCTGTATGTAGACATATATCCCCATATCTCTTCCCTCTTGCGTCTCCCTCCCTCCCACCCTGCCTATCCCACCCCTCTAGGTGGTCACAAAGCACCAAGCTGATCTCCCTGTGCTATGCGTCTGCTTCCCACTAGCTGTTTTATATTTGGTAGTGTGTATATGTCCATGCCACTCTCTCACTTCGTCCCAGCTTACCCTTCCCCCTCCCCGTGTCCTCAAGTCCATTCTCTACAACTGCGTCTTTATTCCTGTCCTGCCCCTAGGTTCTTCAGAACTTTTTTTTTTTTTTTAGATTCCATATATATGCGTTAGCATCCGGTATTTGTTTTTCTCTTTCTGACTTACTTCACTCTGTATGACAGAATCTAGGTCCATCCACCTCACTACAAATAACTCAATTTCGTTTCTTTTTATGGCTGAGTAATATTCCATTGTATGTATGTGCCACATCTTTATCCATTCATCTGTTGATGGACACTTAGGTTGCTTCCATGTCCTGGCTATTGTAAATAGTGCTGCAATGAACATTGTGGTACATAACTCTTTTTGAGTTAATGCTTTTCTCAGGGTATATGCCCAGTAGTGGGATTGCTGGGTCGTATGGTAGTTCTATTTTTAGTTTTTTAAGGACTCTCCATACTGTTCTCCATAGTGGCTGCACCAATTTGCATTCCTACCAACAGTGTAGGAAGGTTCCCTTTTCTCCACACTCTCTCCAGCATTTACTGTTTCTAGATTTTTTGATGATGGCCATTCTGATCTGTGTGAGGTGATATCTCATTGTAGTTTTGATTTGCATTTCTCTAATGATGTTGAGCACAACTCCAGGGGTTCAGCTTTGGATTTGGCCCCGCCTCTGCGTGTAGGTCGCCTGAGGGCGTCTGTTCCCGCCCAAACAGGACTGGGTTAAAGGAGCAGCTGCGTCGGAGGCTCTGGCTCACTCAGGCCTGGGGTGGGAGGGGTACGGATGCAGGGCGAGCCTGCGGCGGCAGAGGCCGGCGGGACGTTGCACCAGCCTGAGGTGCGCCGTGTGTTCTCCCGGGGAAGTTGCCCCTGGATCACGGGACCCTGGCAGTGGCGGGCTGCACAGGCTCCCGGGAGGGGAGTTGAGGACAGTGACCTGTGCTTGCATACAGGCTTCTTGGTGGCGGCAGCAGCAGCCTTAGCGTCTCATGCCCGTCTGTGGGATCCACGCTTTTAGCCGCGGCTCGCGCCCGTCTCTGGAGCTCCTTTAAGCAGCGCTCTTAATCCCCTCTCCTCGCGCACCAGGAAACAAAGAGGCAAGAAAAAGTCTCTTGCCTCTTCGGCAGGTCAAGACTTTTCCCCCGACTCCCTCCTGGCTAGCCGTGGTGCACTAACCCCCTGCAGGCTGTGTTCACGCCGCCAACCCCAGTCCTCTCCTGGCGCTCCGACCGAAGCCCGAGCCTCAGCTCGCAGCCTCGCCCGCCCCGGCGGGTAAGCAGACAAGCCTCTCGGGCTGGTGAGTGCCGGTCGGCACCGATCCTCTGCGCGGGAATCTCTCCGCTTTGCCCCCCGCACCCCTGTTGCTGTGCTCTCCGCCGCGGCTCCGAAGCTCCCCCGCTCCGCCACCCGCAGCCTCCTCCCGCGAAGGGGCTTCCTAGTGTGTGGAAACCTTTCCTCCTTCACAGCTCCCTCCCACTGATGCAGGTCCCGTCCCTATTCTTTAGTCTCTGTTTATTCTTTTTTTCTTTTACCCTACCCAGGTACGTGGGGGCTTTCTTGCCTTTTGGGAGGTCTGAGGTCTTCTGCCAGCGTTCAGTAGGTGTTCTGTAGGAGTTGTTCCACGTGTAGATGTATTTGTGACGTATTTGTGGGGAGGAAGGTGAGCTCCACGTCTTACTCCTCCGCCATCTTGAAAGTCTTCTCCAGCTCCATCTCCAAATGACCACATTTTTAACTTGTAGATATCTGGGAACCAGCTTAGATAATGCGGTTCTAGGCCATTGGCTGAGATTTCTGAGATAGCTGTTAGTGATTATGGACTCAAGTTTTGACATCAGACTTCAAAGAGATACGTTGGCTCACATCTGAGGATATAAGAAATTTCAAAGCACATAGGGATTATAAAATCCAAGAACTTTGCTGGATGCCCAAGTCCAAGAATCAAAGATAAGAATACAAAGTTTAGCCACACCAAAAGCATTGATCAGAAGCAAGAATCAAGACAAGGGTGCAACTGGGGAGTCTGAAAACCAAAGTAGTCCCAAATTTTCTTTTCTTTTTTCTTTACTTGTGTTTTATTTTTATGGTTAGCCAGGATATCTTGCTTATGTCTGATGCCAAAACCTAACTAAGCTCCCAATCACTCGTAACTCTGCATCAAGAATCTAGGCCGATTGACTACTGTAATTGAAGCTGTCATTTGTTGCTTGGATTTTTATTTGTCAGCTAGGTCATGGAGGTTGATGATCAGAAAACGGCATCGTGACCAATTGCAATATCCTTTCCTCATGTTCCTTTCTGTGGAGGATCTTTTGGAAAGAGGTTGGTTTTAACGACTATACCATAACCAGTCATCTGGACCATAACCTTCTTACCATGCCATTTGCTGAAGTTGGCCCTATTTTACTATGCAATAAGCTTCACCTGTTCAGTTGTCCAGTCTAAGTTTGGAGTTAAGAGCAAGATACCTCTAAGGCAAGATAAACATGCATGAAGTGTGTGCAGGGTGTTAGAATGAGAGGACCACTTCCTTGATTTCACCTGATTCAGGGTGATAGAGTCTCCACCTGTGACAAGGTTGGTTTTGTATATCTGCTGTGAAAAGACAAAATGGTATTCCCAACATATGTTCCCTCAATCTATCCCTTGGTAGTAGTTAGCATATATATTATATTAGGAGTTTCAAGAATGTTCTTGCATCAAAAGTTCGGTGAAATATTGGATAGAATAAACTCCAAGCTATCAGAATTATATTGATAACATGCCTGGGACACAGCAGAAGTATGTGGTATCCTACCAACACTTTTAAGGTTGAGATTGTAATATCTCGTTATGCCTTTTGGAAATGCTGTTAGTCTTAGCACTGGTATCAGATGCATTTCTATATTGCAACATGCCATAGCTTATCAGTAGCTCTCAGACCTCCCTGTGAAGTGTGCCCTAATTATTGAAGACACTGAAGAGTGCTTCTGGTTTTGCCCTTTGTTAAAGACTTTCCCTCCCGGGATCTAAAGCAGGCTGTTTTACTCAAGCAGGGCTTTACTATGATATGAACCTTCTAAGCTGTCTCCATTTACTTCTGCATCTTCAGCACTATGGCTGGGAGAGAGTAATCTGCTGCTAACCTTACATTGTATCCTTCAGCCAATGGTGTTTCAGCTTACGTGATAGGATGCCCTTGGAAGCATTTGACTCTAACACCCTGTCCAAGTATTTTGAAGAGTGTTTTATACTCTCTCTCTTTTTTTTCCATAGCCCTGATCACTTTCTAATACATAATTTACCTATTTTCCAAGTTTGACTGCCTTTCACACTTTCTAGACTGTAAACTTCACAAAGGCAGTGAGCTCTCTTTAGTTTCTTCAAAGAGGTAACCTTACTAACTACTTGGCATGTAGCTGGTTCCCATACATATTTGTGGTGCCCATTATATTTGGCATAGGCTGAGCTATGCCCTCCCTACTCCTGGCTGTGGCAATGAAGCCTAAATGTTCCAGGATGTCATATTCCTTCAGCAATTGCCTTTCCCCAAGAATACCATTTCATTGAAAAATTTACCCTTAAACGTGGGCCCTGGTTATGACTGACACTATAGCTAAGGAAGCACTGAGGTAACTGCTTCCTTAATATAAGTATGTAGCCCTACCTAGGCCATGTTTGAAACCAAATTTTTAATAGTGTAGGGTACTCTGGATTAGGGTATGTCAGTTTGGGCTGCTATAACAAATTACCATACAGTGGGTGGCTTAAACAACAAATGTTTACTCCTCATGTTTTTGGAGGCTTATAGTCAAAGATGAGGCTGCCAGTATGGTCAGGTCTAGTGAGAGCCCTCTTCCAGATTACATGCTGCCTACTTCATGTTGCATCTTCATATGGTGGAAAGAAAGTAAGAGAGCTGTTTGGGCTCTCTTTTATAAGATCACTAATCCCATCGTGAAGGCTCCACTCTCATGACCTGATTACCAAAGGCCCCACTTCCTACTGCCATCATATTGGGAATCAGGATTTCAACATATACATTTTGGGGAGGGGCGGGGGACACATACATTCAGTCCACTGCAGGGTAGACCAGTATGAGGGCAGAAATAATATTTTCAACTACTAGGATACCATAGATGTTACTGGGGACCACACTAGTCCCTTTTCTTGCATATAGAGGTAAATTATTTTACCTGGATGGCATAAAGTTGGTCATGGACTGCTGAGATCTTCCTGCAAACACAATGAGCTGTTGGATACCCTTGATTATTGGAAAGTCTCCCACATTAGGATACTGAGATAGAATCCTTTCTTCACTTGCTGATGACATAAAGTTCCACCTCTGTACAATCAGGTGCATTTCTTTAGGAGTGCCATGGATCCAAATGCAGAGACCAGAGGCTCATACAAGTCCAATCTAGAGCAAAGTTTACAGTATATGTCAAGTATATATAGTTACTCAGCTTAGAGATTTAAATACTAACCTATAAAAGAACATTTAGAATAACTCATTTCTGTGTGTTAGAAATACCCGAGATCGTCATCCAGAGGAGATTCTAATACCCTGGAAATCCAATTTCATGAAACATTACAGAAAGGGTAGTGATCTTGAGTGGTATGTACTCATTAACACTAGAAGGGTCCTCTGTTCTTTGCCAAGGCCAACTTTGAAGAGGTCATTGTGCGTTCCCTTCTTTGGCTTTTCTGAATTGAACCTGCAACCATTCATCTTTTTAATCAAGCTACTAAAGTAGAATGGAACTCTGCAGTGATTTAGGATGGCCAGTCCTTAATGAGTAACTATTACGAGCTTTCTGTATGTAAGAAGATAACCTTGCACTGTTCCAGTCTTTCAGATAAACAAGTTATGAAAAAAAGAAACCACTTGGTTGGGATTGCAATTAAACTTTAAACACTTTGGCTTGTAAAATTAAGTGATGGATTGAGTTGGAATACAACCAAATCTCACTGGAGGTTAGCAACAAAAGCTGGTCACTGGAGTAATCACAGAACTGACAGCCAAGCACTCCCTTCTGCCAGTGAAGTGGAGAGTGAGGTAAACAGTTTACATGATTTTATTCCCCATTCTGTGTGGAAGACAGAAATGTCAGGAAGCTTTGAAGCCAGGGAATATGCTGTGGAATCTTTGTGCACTAATTGTAGCAGGTTGTTAGCCATCTGAGACTGTAAGGGCCCGAGGAATCTAACAATGTCTTATAAATCTTTACCAGACCGAATGGTATGGTACAGAAGATAAAATCAAGAATCCAAGAACGAGTGATATAACAGAAAGAACATGTAACTGTTGATTTTTATGAGCCAGCTACACTCACACATGTGCGGTGGGGAGAAGGAACTCACCTATGTAAGCTGTCAGATATTGAGGGGAACCATAGATCCGTGTGTCATCCTCTTGCTCTTGGTTTGGCTGATCGTTTTGGGCTCTGGTCAGTTTCCTGCCCCTTGGACTGATGTCTAAAGGGACAAACTGATGAAGTTTTAAAGCACAATTATAATGTATATTAACATGACTTAATTATATTGAAAAGCAACTTGAACATTATTTGAGTTATAGAATATGTATTTCTTACTGTTAACATTCTATTTTAAAGTATATATATATGTGTGTATATATATATATATATATATTCAATGTGTACTACTAATAATCTTTACTTCTGTTAAGGTACTAAGCTAGTACCTTAACAGAATATCACTTACTATCAAAGTGAAATATTTTTATCATCCACACAGCTAGCTCAGTTGCTTGAGATGTAGTAGGTTTGAATGAAAAACATTAATAGATAGGTGAGGGTGTTATTTTAGTTTTGAGATCTACCAGTTTTGTTTTGTTTCTTTCATTATTTACTTGATATTTAAATAAAATTGTCTGATTCTAGGAAATGTTTAAAAAATGTAAGTAAAATAAGTACTCTCTCCTGTCTGGGGACAGGTGTAAAGAATGGATTTGCATCTTTTTTATTTGGAAAATTTAGATTTAAATATGGTGATTAAAAAAATCATTCAATTCATGTATTCATTTATTCTTTAAGAAGTGTAATAGATGCCTGCAGTATTCCACGGGGGTAATAAATTGAGTAAGAAATTGTTCTTTCTCGGCACGAATTGTATTCTAGCTAGAAATAGGACCATGTAAACAAGTAATTACCCTGCCTACGCGGTACGTTAGAGTGGTATGCGCAAAAAAAAAAAAAAAAGGTCATGAAGAACCTAGGGGTAAGATGGGAATAAAGACACAGACCTACTAGAGAATGAACTTGAGGATGGGGGAGGGGAAAGGGTAAGCTGGGACAAAGTAAGGGAGTGGCATGGACATATATACACTACCAAACGTAAAATAGATAGCTAGTGGGAAGCAGCCGCATAGCACAGGGAGATCAGCTCGGTGCTTTGTGACCACCTAGAGGGGTGAGGTAGGGAGGGTGGGAGGGAGACACAGAGGGAGGAGATATGGGAACATATGTATATGTATAGCTGATTCACTTTGTTGTAAAGCAGAAACTAACACACCATTGTAAAGCAATTATACTCCAATAAAGATGTTAAAAAAAAAAGAAAAAGAAAAAGAAAAAGGAGCCATAGATGCAAAGAAAGGGAAAAAAAGGAAAATAACCTAATTATGGAAGATCAAAGAGAAGGATAGGAATAGGAGGCTTGTCAGCTTGCCATGTTGGAGAAGAAGGGCTGTGTGAAACAAGGTCTGCGATTTCTAGTGTATAAATAGCAACTCTCCAGGGCCACCAGTTGGGGAAGGAGTCATAGTTACATGTGACAGAATTCGAAGCACAGGACATAATTTAATTTGTGTTTATCACCATACTAGTTCGACAGAAATGAATCACTTTGATCCTCTTATAATTTTTCTTAGCATTGATTTAGAAATTTGTTTACTTCAAGTGTATATTTATTACATTATGATAAGCTTTAGTCCACAATTTTCTGCAGTGACTGAGGCAGTAGCCTTTTTTCATAAAAATAAAACTTCAAATTTTGCACTAAGTTTCCTACCCCTCACAAGGGAAATAGATTATTATGGAAATGAGAACCATATTGTATTATTTTTGAATATGTCAACAAAGTCTAAAGTTTGTTGTACAGCCTTCCCAGGTAGGGCTGGAAAGTTTAACATGTCAGTCAACATTATTGAGTGGGGACTGCTATGGTCTGAATGTTTCTGTTCCCCCAAAATTCACATGTTGGAATCCTAATGTCCAATACGATGGTGTTAGAAAGTAGAGCCTTTGGGAAGTGATTAGTTTATGAAGATGAGTTCCTCATTATGGGACTAGTGCTTTATAAAAGGGACCCCAAAGAGCTCCCTCGCTCTTTTTCCACCACATGAAGATACAACACGAAGTAGGCAGTTTACAACCTGGTAGAGGGCCTTCACTGGAACGTGATCATGCTGGCATCATGACCGTGCTGGCATCATGACCTTGGACTTCCAGCCTCCAGAATTAAGAAATAAACGTTTGTAGTTTATAAGCTACCCAGTTTATGGTATTTTGTTATAGCAGCCCAAATGGACTGAGGTAGAGGTGAACAAAGTTTACTTAAATAAATTCAAATTAACTTTGGATTGAGCAAAGAATTTTTCAGTTTATTTGGTAAGAAAAACTATAGATGCAGTTTTGAATGGCAATCTTAACTCAGCTGTGTACACAACATAGAGCAGTTCTCTTATGTAAAACAAGCAAATAAAAGGAGATACCAAATTTGTCATTATGAGCACCTGCAGAGCCAGTTAAGAGGAGGGGTTACAATTACAATGGTTAACATTTACTGTGTATTTACTTTGTATCAGACATTCAAGTAACAGAAATGCGTTACATTTAATCCTCACAAATATAATGGAACTGCTATTATTATACCCACATGATATATAAGAAAGTACCAAAGACCGAATCTTTGTTTCTTCCAGTACGTACAGTTAATTCAGTAATCTTTCAGGTAAGCTCTTGGTCTTTAATATCACCTTCTCCAGACACATCTGTGTGTCTCCTGGGGAGGAAACCTACTTATGTAAACTTGTCGCTATTTGGGGGTGTGGGGGGCGGGCTGGGGCTCTGAGATACATGCTCCTCCTTGGGTCCTTGCTTCAGCTACAGATTTTTTGTTTGGGGGTTTTGGTTTTTAGTTGTTTTCTTGTTTTTTTGTTTTGTTTTGTTTTGGGTTCTTGACCTCTTGAGCTGGTATCTTTAGATAAACTGCTGGTGAATATGTGGTTTGTACTCATGACTTGATCAGGGACAAGGGACTCTCATGTTGCCTCAGCTCCATCTCAATCACTGCCGGTGCTGATGACTTCTCAGAGTTAACTACATTTTCTGTCCTACTCCTGGATTGACCTCTCATCAAGGGAGCCCCTACAGCAAGCCTAATGGCCAAAGCTGCTTTCTGCTTCATGAGACATGTGTGGATTTCTGGGGCATTACACCTTCCCACCACACACAGGAGTCAGAGACAGCAGGGTAATACTAACTACGGTTCTCTTTTGTACTAAATGTGCCACACTGATTTTTTCTTTGCTGTCTTAGGTTGATGCCTAACTTCTATCTATAGAGTCCCTTACCCTGTTCACACAGAGAGCACACACAATTGTGAGATCTAATTTCTCTGATTTCAGCCTTCCTCTCAACCCTGGAGAACCTCTCACTCTATTATTTTAGCCCAAACTGGGAAGTCATGCTGTATAGCTACGCATCCTGGCAACTCCATAATTCTCATCTCTCTTCTGATTCACTCAGCTCCATGGGAGGAGGGGTAGGTTATCTACTCTCTTCCTCTCTGTGATTCCCCATGTCAACTTTTCCTCCATTCTGAAGAGGTACCTAATCTGCTCCTTCACTCAAATTCTTCAGCAAAATAGAATTTTAGAGATCTAAAGTTAGTTCAATTTGGGTTCTTTTTATTTCTTTTTCTTCTCTGATTGACGTGGCTAGAACTTCCAAAGCTATGCTGAATAAACGTGGCAAGGGTGGAGATCCTTGTCTTGTTCCTTACCTTAGAGGAAATGCTTTCAGTTTTTCCACCATTGAGAATGATGTCAGCTGTTGGCTTGTCATATATGGCCTTTATTTTGGTAGGTATGTCCCCTCTATGCCCACTTTCTGGAGAGTTTTTATCATAAATGGGTGCTGAATTTTGTCAAAAGCTCTTTCTGCATCTACTGAGATGATCATATGGTTTTTATTCTTCAGTTTGTAATGTGGGAACTCTACTCAGTACTCTGTAATGACCTATATGGAAAAAGAATCTAAAAAAGGGTGGATGCATGTATATGTAGAACGGATTTACTTTGCTGTACACCAGAAACCAACACAACCTTGTAAATCAACTATACTACAAAGAAATTAATTAAAAAAATAAAGTTAGTTCAGACTTGGGATGAGTAGTCTAAGCACAGATCCACCTCTCGATTATCCTGAGGCCTTCAGAAACAGATAAACCTTCTGGTCCCTCTTCTCACCTGTAACCTCAGATTGCTGGACTAGAAATCCTATAGGCACCTTCAGGATATAATAATATAAAATTCTGAGATGCCTAAAATGCTTTAACTGGGGGAACAAAAAGGTTCTGTGTATTTAAACATCAGAACTAATTTGCCCTTTTAAAATTTCTCCATATCTTTATGAACACATTTGAGAAAATCATTTGTAAAATATGCTTTCTTTTTGTAATACTTAGTATTAAACATAAATGCCCCTGGCCATAATATAAAGTTATTCTACAATTGATTTGAAGCCCTCAGAAAAAGAACTGCTGTTGGCTTTTTGAAACATGTCAATCTCTTATTTCAAGAAAGCGGGCATTTTTCAGCCTAGTGAAATATTTTTCCTGTAGTTACATAACAGCAAACTTTGTACATGTGCTCAAGCAAATCTACTCAGTGATTCCATACATGGTTATTGAGTGAAGAACTCAATTAATGAATAAATCATTGCATATATCTTTGTGTTACAAATGTCAATTTTATTCTTGTAATCATGGTTACCAAGTGCTACTGCAAATCTTAAAGAAAAGCATTATGGCTCATGCCTTGTACTATTCTTTCAAAATTGTTTATTTTAAAGGAATGTATTCCTATAGAAATATTTTGGACTATATTACATAATGTGCTCATGTTACAGGAGTTTTATGATTTGCAATGAGCAGAGGAAATTGTATACTCTCAAATTAAGGGTAACATCTTTCATTGGTTCTTTAGTGCTTCTACTTTAAAACATTTTTGTTCCTAAAGCTGTGGAAAATGTGTTTCTCTTATTTCCGCACTATTTCATAGTAACATTTGCAATCGGCTGATGGGGTTCACATTTTCTGATAATGTATATCAAGGTATGCTGGTAAGCAGTGTAAGGGTTGCATAGCTAGTGCTATATAGTACCATGCAGGAAAGGAAGGAAGGCAGAACATTCTGGCTGAACTGTTGTATAACAGATGTTTGAGTTCTGATTTGTCAGGTTTATAAATAAGGTTTAGGCTGGCCTTAATCTGGAGAGAAACTCTGTACACTTGGTGTAGACAAAACCCATATATAGGCATCCAGAGACTTAGGAACTAATTCCAATGAAAACACTGTCCCTTAATTTAATTTATTAATGCATTATGTTAGCAGTGATTCAAAATTCACATGATGTGTTATGCTGGTTTCGTCAGGCAGCTAATAACTTACATGTCTAAGTGGTATCTGTTGAAATAAACTTGGATTGGATGTAGAACTTAGCTGCCAATTCACAGTATTTTAGTTTTAATTGTGTCACACTGAACATAAGCGATGAGTGAGCTGTTCGTGGTCTTATAATGGACTGCAGGCCCTACTACCATGTAAACACAAGCTGCTTCACTCATCACTCAGAGGACATCCAACCTGATTGACATAAAGGAATATTTTCTACTTTTAGTTACTTTAAGTGAATTAAGAAAAAGGATTGACTTTACAATACGAGGCAGATGGTCTTATTCCTTCCTGTTTTATAAATATTAAGGTATCATATATAATTATCTCTTTTTATTAATAAACTGCTGAGCATTTCTATGCAATAAAATTATTTACATTAGGTTTGGAGTTTCAAGTTCTATATTTCCGTCTTAAGTTCATTGCATGTTATTTTAAACAATGTATTTTAAGAAAAATATTATTTTGTCTGTTTTCAAAACAAAATTATATTTAAATCAGCATGAAATTCACTTCACAAATATTTCCTCTCTGTTACGATGTACTCACTTTAACTTCTTAATAAGCTCAGATTTTTAAGTGCTTGACGTGTGGGAAATTCTCAGTACGTAAGTGATTGATTTTTGCCCAACGCTGTGGTTCAGTGACAGATGAGAGTGTAATGATCATAAAATATATTGCCCCACCATTATGGTCTTCCCAAGCTCATCGTTTCTTGACATTTCCTTACAAAATTTTTCACCTTCGCTTTTAGTTCCTTCTTTCTTTTCGTCCTTATTTGCCCTTTATTTTCATTCACATGGCCTCTTTTAGACATCAGTTAGTTTTTGAGCACTGGTCATTTGGATGACATTTTTATATATTTTATGTTCACATGTGAAATGCATGTTTGAATTTGAAAAACACACCCCCCCACACACAATTACTGAACAATCCATGGCAGCAAAACTTTTTACTCAAATGTCCCTTAATATGTCACTAATTTAATTTACGCAAACTTTTATAAATTTAGGAAATATACCTTCTCAAAAATAGAATAGTCTACAGAGAATAAAACTGATTTAAACTGCTTTTTATTGGATTCAACCAACAGAAACATTCATGGAGTGACACGAATAAGAAATTTTTCATTTGTTTCGGTTTACCATAGTATCACTTCATTTATGCACACATGTTTTAGCATGGACTCTCTTTAAGACAGTCTGCTGGGCGGACAGCCTAAGATGGATAAGCTATGCTCCTTTTTCCAAGTCTAGATACGTTATGGGCCCATCAAGGGTCTTTCTGCTTGGTGTTGCTCGCGCCAGTGCCAATAGAAGGAGTTTGGCTCAGAAGCAAAGGAAAGCTTTATTCTCTGACCGAGAATGCAGAGGAGCAAGCCGGCCCTAGACCACACTCTCTCCTGAACAGGCCGTAGGCAGGGCTGCTTTATAAGGATCCCCTCGGCAGGGAGAGGAAGGGGCGGAGTTCTCTCAGGGCCGCTGCGGCTGCGCTGGATTGAGTGTTGTGCGCGGCTGCGCTGCATTGAGTGTTGTGCGCGGCTGCTGCGCGTGGTCCCCAAGCTGAGGAAGGTATTGGTGTAGCCGGTTCACATGAGGAACTCCGGCCTGAAGGGTCGGGTGTGAGGTCTGTGCACGCAGCACCGTATGAGCAAGTGAGACTGGACTAACAACCAAGGAAAAAAAAAACAAGGTTAGACGTTATTACCTAGATCCTATTGTTATTCCCTGGGAGTTGTTCATGGGCTTTGCCAGTGACAAATCTCCCCTCTGTCTTTTATCCTGTTCCTCATTCTTGAGGGGCAGAGGTCTGTTCCCTGCTGATTTTAGGCCTGGTCATAACCCCAGGTAGAGCAGCAGAACTTCTCCCCAGCTGCCCTTCGAAGTGTTTGGTTGTCTGCACACCTCAGCCCTAACTCTTCATCTCCCTGAGCGGCCACCACTTGTCTAACCTTTTGGAGACAAAGGACACCAGACGATTTAGGAATTGCGGCCCAAATATTAGCAAGAATAATACATGTCAAATTTTTTTTCCTAAAAATGAAGTTATCTAGGTCCTTTGCCTGCAGGGAAGTGTTCCCTGATGTCGAGGCTCACTGCGGGGCTGAATCTCCCTGGTCACACTTCTCTTGTTTTTTGGAAGGAAAGCTTCAGATCAGAGAGAGGTTCACACAAGCAGTCAAGGGAGTCCATTGTCCCAGGTTGTGTCTTTGGAGTTTGGGGCTTGGAGGCCTCTTCCCTCGAGTGCGATGTGCCCACAGAGTGATCCCTGCAACATCAGGGCAGAATGGGCGTTGAGACTCACCAGGTGGGGTCTGTTCCATGTAGTAGTGAATTGACCCTGCAGCTGCCAGTTTCCCAGGTTTTTAGGTGTACCCAGTCTTCTGGCCGCAAGGGATGGAGGGCCAGGTTGGTGGGTGTGGGCAGCACCTGGTTACTGTATTCCGTGAGAGTTTCTCCTACCTGGAAGGCACACTTGAGTTGTTCCATTTCAAGGGGGCTCAGGTGTCCCTTCTCTTGGGCTTGGGTAATGGGTCTACCATACATGAGTTCAAATGCACTGAACTTTAACTTATCTCTTGGAGCTAACTGCATGCAGAGCAGAGGAATAAGGAGTAAGTTAACCCACTTTTCTTGAGTCTCCTGGCATAACTTGGCTAAGGTTCATTTTAAAGTCTGATTGGATTGCTCTACTTTCTCTGATGATTGGGGGTCTCCAGGCTGAGTGCAAGGTCTATTTTTTGCCTGGGGAACTTGCCATCCCTTTTGTCACTTGAGACTGGAATGCTAGGCCGTTATCACTTTGTAGGGATCCTGGGAGCCCAAATCTGGAGATTATTTCTTTTAGTAATATTTTAGCTACTTCGGCTGCCATTTCACTTCTAGTGGGAAACGCTTCTAACCGTTTCCCCCAGCACCAAGAGATACCTAAGACTGCCTGATGTTCTTGGCATGACAGTGAAGTCAACCTGCCAGTCTTCCCCAGGATATGCCTCTCAGATCTGAATGGGCCTTATCTAGGGGCCTCTGGTGGTGGTGGTGGTGGGGGGGTTCTGTGCAGATGGGGCATGTTTCAACTATCTGACTGATTATGCTTTTCATCCCAGGAGTTACTGTGACCTCAACTAACCAATTATATTGGGCTTCCTTCCCATAGTGAGTTCCTTGATGAACCTCCCTAATGGCTTGACAAGCTGCAGTTTGGAGAAAGAAGTATTACACATGTTCATTAATTAGTCACCCATGGCTTCCTAGATCTCTACTGAAGCCCCATTTCTGGACTTTGTCTAATTCTTTCTTTGTAGAGACTACGGAGTAATTGGATGGATTTGGCCTCTTAGTATGAGGGGTAATTGCCAAGTTACTTTGGGCCACCCTTTTGGCAGTTCTGTTCCCTTTGTTGTTTTCCTTTATTACCTCTGCATTCCCTTTTTGATGACCCCTACAGTGAATCACTGACACTTTTTTTTTGGAAGCTGCACTGCTTCTAGGAGTTTTAGTATGTTTATGCCACGTTTCACCTGCTTATTCTCTGCAGTAACCATACCCCTTTCCTTCCAAATACCCCTGTGTGCATGTAGGATGGCATACACATACCACAAAACTGTGTGAACATTTAAGATTTTCCCTGTCCAGAGCTTTAAGGCCAGGTGAGGGCTATAAGCTCCACCTTTTGGGCAGAAGTCCCTGGGGGTAAGCTTTGTGCCTCTATGAGTTTGGTTTAGGCGATTACTACATATCCTGCCAGCCTTTTCTCTCTCTCATAAAGCTTCTCCTGTCTGTGAACAATTCCTCCTCAGCATTTTGGAGAGGCTCACTTCCTAGGTTAGGGCAGTTGGAATAGATCATGTCTGTGGTTTCTACACAGTGATGCTCCAGGGGTCCCATTTCTGTGGGTAGCAGGGTGGCAAGATTTAGCCTGTGACAGTTTTTTATGGTAACCACTGTGCTGTCTAAAAGCATAGCAGGAACTTGAATCAGCCATCTGGGGGAGAGCCATTCTGTTCCCTTAGAGCTTACTTCCTCGTAAGTTAGTAAAGCCTCCCGGTGTGGAGTCCATGCAGTGATTGGCTGACCAAACATTAACTTCTCAGCCTCTTTTAGCAGGGTTGTAGTAGCTGCTACTGCTGTAGGCAAGGAGGCCATCTCTTCGCATTCTGATCTAATTGTTTAGAGAAATAAGCAACACCCAAGTAAGGGTCCACATTTTTGAGCTAATACCCCAAGGACAATTACCCTTCTCTCAGGAATATAAAGGTCTTAAGAATTTAGCTAAATCTGGGAGGGTTGGGAAAGGGGCATGAAGTAATGGCATTTTTAATACTTGAAAGGTCCTTTCACATTCTGAAATCCATTCAAAATTATCATCATCTTTCCTTTCACCTTTTCATGTAGAGGCCTAGCTAGTTAGGGATCCAGATACAGCAAAACCTGGCCATCCGCAGGAAACCCCGTAAGCTGTCTGCTAGTTTTAGGAGAGGCAAGGCTGCAAAAGGCTTCCTTCTTTTCCTGTGGTAGGCTTCTGTGACCTTCTGTGAGAATGAAGCCTAGGTGGGTCACCCTAGTTTGTGATATTTGGGCCTTTTTCTTGGCCACCTTATATCCCTTATCAGCTAGGTGGTTCAGAGTGGTTACAGTACTTTCATCAGAGGTCTCCTTAGTGAAGCTAGCAGTTAGAATGTCATCTACATCCTGGAGGAGGGAAGCCTCCTCCAGGATGTAGATTTTTTAGGTCGTCTTTAGCTAAAGTTTCCACAAAGACAATGGGGGTGTTTTTGAATCCTCGGGGCAGGACTGTCCAGTGGTATTGTTAATGGAATACAGAGGAAGGCATCTTTTCAATTTAATACACATTACTGGGTCCTGGTGGACAGTAGAATCCCAGCAGGGTATAGGAATTGGTAACTACTGAATGTATATTTTTGGTGGCTTCATTGACTGCCCTGAGGTCTTACCATCCAGTATTCTCCATTGGGTTTCTTTATGGGGAGAACAGGGGTATTACATGATGATTGGCATGGTCCAGTAAGAGTGGTCAATTAGGCCCTGTATAACAGGGACAATGACCAATAAGGCCTCTCAATGGAGAGTGTACTGTTTTCTGTCGGGCCATGGATGTCCAGGTTTTAGATGGACTGTCACAGGACTGGCTCCCATAGCTTGTTCCACCCATCCCTAGGCGCTGAGTTTGAGATTTACTCCTGGGAGATCAACCTGCTCTGTCCTGGAAGGTTTGTCCTCAGCCATTAACATTATTATCTTGTGCTCCCTGTCTAGGGGAACAGCAGTCTTCAGTCTGTCTCCCATTAGGTGGATAGTAGCTCCCAATTATATAAGGACATAGGGAACATGTGGGAAGGAATGGGTGAGAATATGTTCATCCAATTTACGTCCTAATGGCTCTGTGAATGCCTGTTCTTAGGCCTTCCCTGATACCCCCATAATTTTACAACTCTTGTGACTGAGTTTGCCTGATCTGGTGTTCAGAACCAGTTAAGTGGCAACAGCGTTGACTAAGAATTTGACGGGTGGGCATCCCTGGTGGTGCAGTGGTTGAGAGTCCGCCTGCTGATGCAGGGGACACGAGTTCGTGCCCTGATCTGGGAGGATCCCACATGCTGCAAAGCGGCTGGGCCCGTGCGCCATGGCCGCTGAGTCTGCACATCCAGAGCCTGTGCTCCGCAACGGGAGAGGCCACAACAGTGAGAGGCCTGCGTAACGCAAAAAAAAAAAAAAATAATAATAATAATAAAAAAAGAATTTGACGGGCTTTTTTCCTATGTCCAATGTCAGGCTGGGCTCCTTGGGGGTCAATTGGAGTGCCAGTTTAGGAGCCCCCTGGCCCCATCATTCTTCATCTATTTGGACCATCTGCCCTTGAGAATAGTAACCAGGATCTGCCATTTCCATCCCCCTTCGAGGGAGTGAGGGCATTCTTCCTTCCAGTGTCCCTCTTGTTTACATGTGGCACACTGATTGGGTCCTAATTTCCTTGGCTTGCTATCCCGGTGATCCAGGGGTCACTCACTGGAGTCGAGAGTCTCCGTGGGTGTTTAGTTCAGGTTTCCGTGTCAACCAGTTGATATTGGAGGGCAACAGCCGTTAGGCAGGCTTGCCTCTGGGCCTTTTTATCCTCTGACTTTTCCTCCTCTACGTCTCACGTACAAAACACGTGGTAGGCAACCTCCACCAGGCAGGAGGTAGGGGTATCTGGCTGTATTTTCAGTTTCTGAAGTTTACACCTAATGTTGAGGGCAGTTTGGGAACTGAAATACTACCTCAGGATTGCATTCCCTTCCAATGACTGAGGGTCATTAGTATAGAATCAGAGGCATTCCTTAAGGCTCTCTAGGAATGCCGAAGGGTTTTCCACTTGTTGTGATTGATTGCCTTTTTCTTATTCCAACTGACAGGTTTCTTTCCTGCTGCCTGGATTCCCTTTAGGATCATATTTTTATAATTGGGCAGCCTCTATTTTCCACCCCTTTCTCCATTGTCTCAGTTGTTATCTGGGACTGCTTGATTCTCTGGTCTGAAAATAGCATGACCTGCATTGCTTTTGTTCTCTTTGTCTGCTTCCTCTTGGGCTTTTAAAAGGATTATGGCCTTTTCTTCCCCTGTTAGGAGTACATTGAGGAGGCTCTGGATTTCAGCCCAGGTGGGGCCATGGGTCTGAAAGATTCCCCTAATCAGATTCAGGAACCCTTTGGATCTTCCCTCAACCCTTAATTATGACTCTTCTAGTTATGCAGATCAGAAGTGGTAAATGACAGGTATCTGTGTGAGCCCTTCTTCTCCATCCGGAACCTGCCTCACAAGGAGTATTTTCCTGGCAGGTTGTTGGACACTGGCTGGTAATGAGTCCCATTTCATATACTTACTGGACAGGTTCTGGGAGAGGGGACTGGTGTGGAAGGGACCTCTTGGGCCTGTGACCCAACTCGGGCTATATGAAGCAAATGGGTATGGAGGGAACAGTAGGAGGAGTGCTAGGGAGGAGATCAAGAAGGTCATCAGGGAGCAGGTCAAGCACTGATGGAAGGCTTAGTCTCCTTTACTATTACCTCAGTGGAGGAGAGCCCACATCCCTTCTAAAGGCCTGTGCTCTGATATAAGACCATAAAAAAACTAGACATAGGGAATTTCATCCCATTACTTTTGTCTCTGGCATAGCAGGTCCAATTGCAAAATGATGATATAATTTAGAGATCCAACTACTGAGGGGAGAGTTGGAGTGATTTGTTGGCATGCAAATCCTACAAAATTGGATCCAAATAGATTTTGGTTTGGGAAATTTGGAGCCAGCATTAAACTGTTAATTGATGCCTCAGCGACCAAAAAAGGAGGCACCCAAGTGCCCAAACCTTAGCCATCGTCCTGCTGAAGCTTGAGCATGTCTGTAGTCTAGTGGGTGAGTGCAGGCAGAAGGGCCACAGTCAGTCCCATCTGGGTTGTCAAAAATTTGTTACCAATCCCCTCCCCCAAACCTCCAATGAGTTGATCCTCAATAAGAGTCCTTCTTCTCGATGTTGCTTGTACAAATAGAAGAGATCAAGTTTGGTTCAGAAACAAAGGAAAGCTTTATTCTTTGATCAAAGAATGTAGAGGCGTGAGTTCATGCTTTAGAGTACACACTCTTTGCAAAAGGCCGTTGGTGGGGATGCTTTATAGGATTCTTGTCAGCAGGGGAGGGGATGGCATTCTTGCTGGCTGGGCACAGCTGTGTTGCTCAGGGCACTCCAGATCAGAGTGCTGGGTGCAGCATTTCTGCACAGGGTCAGCCAACTGAAGCGTCAGGTGCAGCAATTTCACACTGGGAATTCTGGTCTGAAGTGCCAGGTGCAAGCCTTCTGCACAGGGTACCCTATGAACAGGTGAAATTAGACTAAGCACAAAGGAAAAAAAAGGTTAGACTTCATTGCACAGATTCTATTTTTATTTCCCAGGAATTGTTGTGGGCTTTGCCGGTATATATAGTCCGGTGGAGAAACAGATGTGTGAACAAAATTGAGTATATGTTAATTGCTACTGGGAAATAGTACAGAAACTCAAAACAAACAACCTTCCTCAGTTTTACATTAATTTTAAATAAAATAGCAATAAGTTGACTTGAACAAGGGAATATAAAGTTTTTATAAATTACATATATTTATATAATTGCATATGAAGAATTTCTGCTTATTAAAAATTATAAAATACTTATTAACATACATCACTGTAATATTTTAAGTGCTCTAAGAGAAAATACTGCAGGATTTTAGAAGACATTGAAGTGTGTGGTTTACTGCCTGGAGGAGGACTCATATAAGTCTTTAATAGAAAGTAATAAGCATGCCCTTAGAGGAGAAAAAGGAGAAGGGCTCTATTGAATAAGAAAAAACAATTCAAAAAGAAATAGGAAAATAGAGCCTATTTGCAGAGTTTCTTGATATTTAACTATTGTGTGTGTTTTGTTTTGTTTGATTTTTCTCCCATACTTGGAATGTGGCAGGAAATAAAGTTGAATTAAGTCATATCCAGCTTGTTAAATATCTTTCATGTCAAGTGTGAAAGTTTGGATTTTATCCTACTCAACGGGAAATATATTGTACTACGAATGATAAACATGTTGGATTGTCACAACCCAGTGTTGACCACATTTTAATGCGCACATGGAACTGTTGGGGGTCTTATTAAGTTATAGATTATGATTCAGTCAGTATGAAATAAAACCTGAGATCCTATATTATAAACAAGTTCCTAATTGAGGTCAATGGTTTTGGACTGGCAACTACATTCTACATAGCAATGCTTAGCACCTGGAAGCTACTTAAAATAGAAAATCTTAGGCCCTACATCAGATATATTGAATCAGGATTTTCAGGAATGGGGCCAGAAGCAAATAAAAACAAAACACATGCATACATAAACACACACACACACACACACACACACACACACACACACACACACTCAGATTTTTCTGATAAACCCAATACCTGACCTTGTTCAATTTTACAGATCACTCACTATACCAGGCTAACAGTGGTGAGAAATAAAACTAAAGCAATGAGGATGCAAAACAAAAGCAGATTTGAGAGATATTTAAAGGAAGAATGAGTTGAACTTTATGAGTTTTCTATTAGAGGCAAGAGTGAGAGAACTTTTAGATATTTCTTTTTTTTCTGGCAAAATAGATTCAATAGATAATAATAGGATAATTTACAGTAAAGATTAAGCATGGGATAATACAGCATATCTTGAGTTTTAATATGCTGACTTTGAGAAATAGAAACTTTTTTTTTTTAAGTAAAGAGGCATAATAGCTATTAGCAAATATGTTTCTAGACCTCAAAAATGATGATAGGGGGATAATACACATAAATACACATTCTGTCTATAATTAATATATAGGAGATGGAATGGTGAGCAAATAGAAGCTGACTTTTGTTTGACGGCTTATAATAGCCCAGATTATACTGGGCATAATTATTTTTTTTTAATGAAGGATATAGGAAGTAGTTAAGATCATAGACACTGGGCACAAATGGCTGGATTCAAATCTGACTTCACCATATACATTGGACGAGTGACCTTTAGTAAGTCCTGACACCATCCTTTGCCTCAATTTTCTTATCTTTATAATAGGAATGAAAATATCTACTTAGTAGGACTGTTTAAGGATTAAATGAGATATTTTAGGTACACTGCTTAAACCAGTGCTCTGCATATAGAAAATAGTATTACACATGTGCTCAAAGTAGAAGAAGGTATACAGAATTCCAAGAAAATAAAATAAGTAAAAGATTACTAAGAAACACAAATATTTAAGGTATATGTGGAAAAAGAGATGTAACCAAAAAGACTGAAATAGAAATACCATCATCAGAAAAATGAGTCGAGGATAAATATGTAAGGGATCAAGGAATGGGACTGGTAAAGAACAAAATAATCAGCAGTATCTCATCCTTTATCAAATCAAATGTAAAAAGAAATCTGAAAATTGTTATTGGATTTGAAAACTAGAAGTTTGTGGTTGACCTTAGGAACAGCAAGCTTGTTAGTTGAATGGAGAATAAAGAGTAATTTGTGATAGAATAAAAAATGGGGACCTGGAGTGTTCTTTTTTTCTATTTTTTCTTTCTATTTTTTCCCTTTTTTGGGGGGAAATAATATAATGAAGCAAAGTAGAATATACCATAGTAATTTGAGAGACAAGAAGCGGAAAGATGTTTTTTCTCTTTATATTATTTGGCTGTTCTGTTTTCTTTTTCATTTGTTTCATTTATTATTATTATATTTTTTTTAGGATGGGAAGCTGTAGTGTCTATAGCTTAACAGGAAGGAGTCAATAGAAAGAGAAGCATTAAGGAGGTAGACCAGTTGCTCTTAAAAAGACCCACGTGATCTAGCAACTGAGACTTTGTTTTCCTAACTTCGTACAGGAAGATTGAAGACAATTGAGTTTAAATACGAAAAAAGTACAGTGATGAAAAGGAATTATACTAAAATGTTTAACTTTGTCTTGGTAAACTTAGGTGAACCAATTTATTTAAAAAATAGTTTTTAAAAAAAAGTTATTTATTTTTTTGGCTGCGTTGGGTCTTTCTCTAGTTGCGGAGAGCAGGGGCTACTCTTCTTTGCAGTGCGTGGGCTTCTCATTGCGGTGGCTTCTCTTGTGCAGGAGCATGGGCTCTAGGCACGCGGGCTCAGTAGTTGTGGCACACAGGCTTAGTTGCTCTGGGGCATTTGGGATCTTCCCGGACCAGGGCTGGAACCCATGTCCCTGCATTGGCAGGCAGATTCTTAACCACTGCACCACCAGAGAAGACCCTAAAAAATAGTTTTGATCAAATGTTCACAGTCGTCAGAGTTCCTAAAACGTTTGATGATGGAGTATTTCTCTCTTAAATGTTCCAAAAGTTCTGAATTTTCTTGAACATTGTAGCAATTAAAAAAAAATCAACTAGATCACACATAGACTGTTTTAATATATGGACATGAAAATTTAATAATAAAAAAGTGAGTAATTAATAAATTACATACATAATTTTCTTGAAGTGGGTACAGTTTAAAAGTGGGTACAGTTTTCAATGAAAAAATGAGGAAATCATATTCATTTGATATAATCAGTAATTTATAAGAACATTTTATGAGTAAGACTCTTTGAGAGTTTTTATAATTATTAGATATCTTAATTCTCTTAACTCCCTTGATGTGGAAGCCAAGGGAAAAAAAATTCTTGCTTTATAAATGTTACAAGTCATCCTACAAAAATAAATCAGTACCTTAAGTTATCTGTGCATGTCTGTTAGAATTTTAAGTGAATTCAACTCTGCTTTGTGTCAGGCATGTAGTAGACTAATTAAGTTGTCAGTTTTAAAATTTCTGCAGGTGATAAACTGGCCACTTTAAATGCCACTCTTAAATATTGTATCAAATTACAGTGGGCTCTCTAGGTCCCTTGATGGAACTTAGAAACACCAAACACTTCATTCTATTTATATTCCTGTAAATTAAGAAAGTCCCCTTTGAATATCTGCTATTTAATCTGCATGCTTACTTAAATTACAAATATTAATTTAAGCTTTGTTATGATAGCAGTTATCTTTGTTAAAATGTTATCTATGTTCTATTTTGAGAAGTAATTTTCATTTATGATATAAATTATGGCTCCATATTTTTTCCTCTATTCCTGAAATTCTTTACGTTGGTGACGCTTGTTTCACTGAAGCAGAAAACCTTAACATCTTTGACTTTTTCCCCTTTTTCAGTAATGTTCTAATTGATCCAGAGATAACTACTATTTTTACTTTTTTTGTTACATCCATTCCTACCTTTCCATGTTCTTTGCCACCAGCCAACTCAGATACTTATCATAACATACCCTAAATTTTCCCCTAAATTCAATTTGTCAGCCATCCTATCTTCTGACTAATCTTTACTAAATGCCAATTTTGTCATGTTGGTTTCTATTTATAAATAATTAATGGACAAAAATTTAAGTCCAGAAATTTTACCATGGCATTTGAGATCCTCCAATGTATTTTCAAAACTATTTCTCCAATTATATTACCAATATTCTACATGAGATCAACTTCATCTATATTGATCTACTAATTATTCCCTGAATATTCCTTGAACTTTTTTGCCTTACCTGGAATGTCTACCCTCTTTCTGTCCTTTTATTACAACATCTATTCCAACTTTTTTTTTCAAGTTTTATTGCCCTCTATGCAGCATTCTTGATCATAAAGCTCATAATGGTCATAATTGATAAACATCATCTTGTTTTATCATTCTTCTTTTTATGTAGTGTTGTTGCCTTACCAAATAAATTAGAAATACTTTGACATTAGGAATTGTAACTTATTATTTTTGTATACCATAGTATCTAAAAAGAGTGATTTGAAAAATTTATATATTCAATAAATACTATTGATTTTGGTAAACAATTTTTAATTTACCCAACTCTACATTTAAGGTTATTATTACATATATTTCTTTGAGGATAGTTCAAAAAAGACAGATTTATCATGCCTCTAACTTTTCATTCTATGAGTTTAAAATGATTTCTTACTTTAATGAGAATCTCTTGCGGAGATACTGACTATCCAATCCCAATTCTAATACAAAAATATGATTTATTGATTGGTTTTAAGTAATGCCATCATTTAATCAATAATGTTGCTAATATCAAGTGATTCAATCTATATAACATTATATCCTTCTCAATTTTCTTCAAAGTTATTGTATCTATTCCAAATACCTAAGAAGAGTAAAATATCAAAATTAGATTTTTCAGCATCAGTGAATGCCATTCTATTTTTCGAATTCCACCCAATCCTATATAGAAATTTTGATTAGAAATATTTAGTATCTTTTTTTCTAAATGACGTAAAGGCCCCACATCACATCCACTTTCATTTGTTGTGCCTAAATTGAAACATCAGAAATGAATGAGAGATTAACTGGATAGATATAAATATATCAGTCCTGCCCAGCTTTCTCTGAACACAACTTTTGGCATTAGAAAATTATTTCATTTTCTCCTGACATTTGGGTCCAAAATGAGTCTGTTGGAGGTGGCCACAGGTCAGGAATGATCACAAGAAATGATGTTAAATCACTAGAGCAATGATTAAGGCATGACCTTAAATTTTAGTTCTTCACGTTTTTCCTAATATGCACATGTTTTAATGTATCTGTAGAGGTCAGTTAGAGCAAATCTAGCCTTTGGGAAATGTATTAAACTAGAGAAATATGTTTTCTTTTTATTATATACTTTTAATCCCTGATTTATAACCATGTGCCCTGACACCAAAATGCCCATAAAAATATGGGCTTGATTAATGGGTGAATTGATAGTTTGTACTGAATAAAAAAAATTGCCAAGTATTTTAATATAAATTAATTAATTTCAAGCTTAATTTCATTGTATTGCAATGAATATAAGTTATTTATTATACCCATCAGCAAATCTGCGTAAAATTGTTCAGAACTCTATTTGAATTTTAAAATGCCTACATCTTTCAAGTTTTGTCTTTTCTGTAAGCTCCAAAGGTCAAAGGTGGGAATTACTTATATAATAATTGGCAGACATTTCTCAAAACCTCTGATATCTTTAAATTCAATTTAAGTCAATGAAGTAATTCCAAAATTTTATATTGTCAGTACTGTCTGTACCTAGTGTACAATAAGCTCTTGGTAAGTGTTTGTTCACTATTCTGCCATGCATTTATATATTATCAGTTTAGGAGAAACAGAAGTGAGGGTGATGAGCTTTCACTTCTAGAAATTCACATTTAAATATAGTAGAGAAGTGAATATCATTAACAACAATGTACGTTTCATTTGTTTAGTGAGCATGTCTCTGGATCAAAGATATTTATTTGTTGATATTATAGATGGAACTATCCAAGAATGTTTTGTAAATGTATTGATATTTTAGTTTTATTTTGAAGATAGAATGTAGCCAGCGATGGGGAGATAAGAGAAAGGGAGATGAAGGGAAAGGAAATATTTTGAGCAAACACACATTGGTGAGGAAGTGTGCGTCAGTGGGGAAGCGGGGGATGATTAATTGTAGCTGTCTATAGCCACAAAAGCATTAAGGAGTAATTGGAAATAAACTTGGAAAAGTTAGTTTTCTTTCTATGAAAATGTATATAATATTGATAATTAATTGGACAAAGCAAATGCACTTTGAAGATTTTTGAGTAGGCAGGTAAAATTGAACAGTTTAGAAACGTATGCTTGCAGCAGCCTGAAAAAATGCTCCCATGGGAAGAAACGTTGAAGAGGTAAACGTCAGAAAAAGAAATATAGAATTTGATACATCACTATCTCGGAGTAAAAGAAATATCTCAGGTTAAAATTAATGAGTGCATGTATTAGGGAAACAGTGTTGGAAATAAACAAGAATGCATACAAGTAATGTTTCAGAGGTTATATCCAAGATTTTACAATTGATTGGTGATGAACAAAAATGGAATAGTGAACAGTGAGCAATTTTTGGTGGAAGGGGAAGGGTTTAGTTTGCACATGGAGAGTTTGAAATTAAAATATGCTATCCAATTGAATGCTAGTTGAGGATTAGAAATTGCAGGATTAGACTTTGGGAAAGCACAGACTGAAGATCCAAAGAGAAAAGGAAGTTGATGCCATGAAATAAGGTGATGTCTAAAAGGAGAAAGTAAGAGGAGTGAAAAGAGAATGAGAAACTGAATCACAATTCCCTTTTTTCTTTCAACAATATAACCTCTTTTCTGCCTCTTTCCCTTCTATCCATAAGTATGAGTAAACTTTCCCCAATTTATAAAATCCCTGACCACATGCCCAGAATTGCGGATCCCCAAAACCCTGTACATCTTTATAGATTCAAGTTTCTTAAGAGGACAATCTCAAATTCCTTGACTTTTCTGCAGTTTTCCTCTATTGTCCTCATTACACTTAAGCTAAGTTCATCAAGGGGATTCGTTACTTCTCAAAGAAAAAGTCCTCTTCTGTCAATTTGCACTAGAATTGACATTGTTTATAGTAGACACTCTCTTGTTTCTTCTAGTTTTCTCCTTATTCTTTCTGAATTCTTTGCTCTTCTTTACATGTTTTTCTCTGAAATATTAGAGTTACTAGAACACTTTTTGAGCCCCTATAATGTGCCAAGTACCCTCTGAGTTTTGATGAAATTATCAATAAAAATAGGACCAAGACCGACATGAGAGAAGATAGCCATGCAGCCCATCCTGTTTCTCAGGGAGGTTTCCAGAAAAAGAAGGAATTCATCAATCAAGTATGGGACATTCAAGGAAATATTTTAAAGAGCTTAAATAGCATGTTTGACAAGTTTTTCTTGAGAAATATTTTCTTCTGTTCTCATATTTTTTGATTTCACATTTTATTTCTTTAAACATTGTCAACATAGCTATGTTACATTCTTAGTCTAATTCCCTGTTTTGAAATTTCATGGGTCTGTTTCTCCTCTAGGTTATTTCAACTAATTCTTGCTCACAGTGCCTTATTTCACCATGTATTTTATAATGTCAGAATGTGAGTTTAGGTTAAAGAGAGGTTCATTTATGAAAATCTTGGGGAGTCTGGGCCTATTAGATAGCTCTTCTGAATTTTCTGAAGGGCTTTTATGTTTGCTTCTGCCACTTAGCTGTGAGCCCTACATGTGAGAGTGCTTTTTAATTTAATTTTCAGCTTGGGGTTTCCCAAGGAACATGTATCTACAATTTTAAAATCCCAAACCTGGAATATGGCAGAACCATGGTTAACCTATTTAAGAAGAAACATTTGTCCGTTACATGGGCCAGAAAAGACAGCTCTCCTTGTCATTCCCTTTTGTCAGTAGGCTAATTTATTCTATACCCTTCTTATACTAAGGGTGAATCTTATCCTGGTCTAGTGTTTGGTGGTATTCTGTAGCATCCCCTCTTCTAGCCAAGCTTGGATCCATTCTCTGCAATCTGTGAGCCTTTCAGTTACTATGATCCACAAATTCCCAGTGTAGGCTTGTACTCTAGTTTTTAGATTTTTCTTCTTCTTTTTTTTTTTTTTTCCTTGAGGCACCATTACTTTCCTGAAAAGTTAGCTATGTATTTCGGGGGGAAAAGGATGGTGGAACAAGGTTTTGGGGAGTGGTAACACTATCTTGTCCACCATATTATTAGAAACATAAATAGTTTAATTAATGTTAAAACATAATTTTAATTATCTTCTAAAGTTTTAGGATATTCTGCTGTTTTATTTCAAATTTGACAACAAACTTTTTGAACATCTCCTCTATTTTATTGCCATTGCCCTGGATACTTCACTTAACTTATTTATCATGTGGAAAAAAAAAATGCTTATTCTGCTTTCCTTATGTGGTAGTACTCCCTCTCTTCCCTGTGTTTCTCTCCTTTTTTTTTTTTTTTTTTGCGGTACGCGGGCCTCTCACTGTTGTGGCCTCTCCCGTTGAGGAGGAGCACAGGCTCCGGACGCGCAGGCTCAGTGGCCATGGCTCATGGGCCCAGCCGCTCCGCGGCATGTGGGATCTTCCCCGACCGGGGCACGAACCCGTGTCCCCTGCATCGGCAGGCGGACTCTCAACCACTGCGCCACCCGGGAAGCCCTGCTTGTCTCCTTTCATGGAAATATTTTAGTAGGTAGTCAAAAAGTATTTGACTTAAATTTTTAATTGTAATAACAGTGTAGGATTTACTCTTTTTAAGCAAGTTTACAAAATTTGAGCAAAAATTTTACGTAGCTATTGTCCAATCTGGTAGTACACAGAATGCCTAGTCTGTGAATATGGAACAGCTGTCTATGAATTTGATCATTTTCTTAACTAAAAATTTCAACATAGCTTGAATGAGTCCTGTATTTGGTCTGTTTGTAAGGTGCATAATAATATAATGTATATAATTTGTTAAATTGTATTTTACAAAACTTTCATTTCTTTTTACAGGTAATAAAAGCATAAGAGGGTAAATAATTGCTATTTCAATCATGTGGTATAGACACCATGTATTAAAATCTTAGTATCCATGTTTAAAACCATAATTAATTTTACTCAAATATTTTTTTCAGCTCTTCTTCAAGTGACAATTTCACTTAGCAAAGTAGAGCTTAGTGTGGGAGAATCTAAATTCTTCACATGTACAGGTATGTATTTCTACAAATATTTTCAGATAACTTGTTTTATTGTTTATTAATATAATATATTGACTAAATTTAAGTAGTTAAATGTCAATTCTCTAGAAATAAAATTGTATATTATCATTGGGCTTATAATGATTGGAAAAGTGTTAATGAACATATTTTACCTATTAAACACTGAATTTTATTTGTTGCTTTCAAGTTACTAATTTTGACTACTAAATAAACTAGATTATTTATTTTGAAAATAACTTATCAAATATAGTGTATGCATGATAACTTTTACATCAATTTAAATATTATTTCTATCTAAATAGTAACCTTAGTATGAATGTAAATGTTATAATTTAACCATTTTCATAAATATGCTATGAATAAGTTAGATATGGTACCCTGCATTATAGTTTCACTTCAATGAAAAGTTTAGGACAAAGCATATCACATCCTTCCTTATGAAAAGTGACCTTTAAAAAGTAGATATTTAATCAGCAAAGGTTTTGCAAGATTTTTGTGACTATTAATTAGAAGTATTATATATCATAGTGCCTATGGGAAATTATTATGGACCTCATCTAGTTTAATCATGCACATGTAGAATTCTTCTAGAAGATATTAACTACTTAAGCAACAAATTCCTATTCAACATATTGTAAAACTCACAAATGAGCACATTCTACTGCTGTTTAGATTCATCGTATTCATTTTCATCATACAAGTCTTCATATATAAAGTTTTTCAAATATTCATTTAGTGCCAAAATTTAAATTCATCATATTCATTTTCATGCATATAAGCCTTCATATATAAAGTTTTAAAAATATTCATTTAGTGACAAAATTGCTTTTTAGTATATTTTAAAATTGTTTCCATTCCTGATTATACTTAGCAATTCAAAACTGGATTAAATACGCATTTCTGACATAAAATGCATTATAAAAGTTGTCTTCAGAATTGCATGGCTTATTTAAATTATTATGACAATTAAAAAAATAGAAGCAGTTATAATAACATATCTAAAAATAATATCAGATAATATGAACAACTAATTGAGGCCATGATTCTTCACATATTTGCCTTCTTAATAAAGGTCTGAATTGATAGGTCTTGTTGACACATGTTTTTATATATTGGCAAATATAAAAGTAGAGAGTAGGGGAGAGACTGGTTCAACATCATTTACTATGTCAGTACAGCTTTGGCATAAGAATATAGTTCATTGTTTCTAAACCCTATCCATATTTTATATGCACAGATGCACACACACAGCTCAATTAAATCACAAGATCACAGAATAATGAAATAGTTTAAAAATGAATTGAAAAATAAAATTGTATTATTTTCTTGGATTTGCATTATCTTTGTGATATAAATTATATGATGTATATAATTCATAAGGTCAAATTAAGACATAATTTAAAAGTACGAATTAACGTCATTCAGTGGTGCTGAGTTTTGCCCTTAATAATAAGGCAGAACAATTAAACATTTTTTCCTTTTATATAAAGACGTATAATCAAGAGCTGTACTGTTGTCATGTAAGTGGCCTTATTTATCTTAAATACAGTAGTAAAACAAAAATCTAAAAATAAAGATGTGGGAAACCAATGCAAATCAAAACGCTTGCATGTACTTTTCTATCACAATGGTGACTATGTTGATATGATTCTAAAGTTTCTTGAACACAGACATCTAAAATTCAATAAAATAAATATGTCTTAAAATTCAACTAGAAGTTAGTCATGTTACTGACCTGGGTTCTTGGACTCTTTAATCAATAGAAATTGGTAAGAGGCCAGAGGGGGAATTCAGGCAGGGCTTTGTAGGGACTCTTGATGCAGCACAAGGGAGTGAAAACAAGTAACAAGTTCCCTTGCTCGCTCCCTGAGGTGGAGTGAGCTGATCCCTTAAATGGGATGAGGGTAATGGTGGATCAGTGGGTCCGGCTGGTGGGCTGGCTTAGGTATAGTGGTCTGCCCACCCCCTTGGTGGTCTGCCCACCCCTTTGGTGGTGCTGTGTGCAGGAATCACGCATAGTTCGGCATAGTACCATGCTTTTGCTCCCAGCACCTCAGATGTAGCAATTGGGATTTGGCCTTTTTGTATCTTGTTCATAATTTGTCCCAGCTGGACATGCTTGCAGTTATTTTTAGTCCCTTATAGTTTCTTTGTATATTGTTGCTCCAGGAGAGGTTTGTTCAGGTGCAAGCTCTGCAGCAAAGTGTCCCAGGTTCCAGAACTCAGCCTAGTTCCGTCATACCCTCACAGAACTAAATAAGAATGTGTCATGTATAGCAAATGAATTTTTATATTACATTTTCAAGAAAATAAGTTTAATGCTACTTATTAATTAATCCAAGAGCTCAGTCTTTTCAGTAAAATAACATGCAAAGTTTTATTGGAAATTATTATTTGAGTTGCCAGAAAAAAGAGAATTATGACTGCTCTATGAAAATACAGAATAAACTCTCCATGAAATTTTATTCCGTATCATTAAGAATGAAAATGTCCAAAATATTTCACAGAATATCCTGCACAATTTACTGTATAAAGTGAGGTTTTCTATTGCTGAAACTTAAAGTAATGCACATTTAAATTATTCTTTTGTAACTTCTCGATAGAGGAGGGAATTAAAACAAATACCTCCCCCAAATGAATTATCCTGTAACTACTATGGTTTTATGGTTCTGTTCAGAAAAACTGAAGATAACATAACTAAGATTCATTTAAGATTTAACTAAACTTCTTTCATACTTTTTTCTCCATCATGTCTAATTTGATATAGGAAGGAAGACAATTTGTTTCTAAAGCCATATCTTGGAAAAAAAATGAGAAGGAATAATTTTCTTATAAAAGGTCCTGAAGATGTTATATAACTTTATGCATTTTCTCCTGATACTTTTGAGTTACTAGTGTATGCTGCTTCCACAAATTATCTCTCAAGTAATTAGGTGAAATACATCCTTTTGGTGACTAAAAGAAAACATAGAAAGCTTCAGCTTTTACAAAGAGGATAATAACCTAGATTCTGAATTGGAAAACTTAAATAAATGTTTACCCTGTAATGATTTGGTTGTAATTGCCTAGCACTATAAGTATCATTTCAATGCATTCTAATTATCATATGAGTAAATAGTTAACAGTTTTAGATTAAAATGGTGAAACTACTCATCTCAGTTGGGAAAAGAGAAGATTAGGGCTCCATTTAAAAAATAGTCATTGGCCTTATCTATACAAGTTTAACAACTTGGGAGATTAATTCAAAATTCTGTATTAACAAAAGCCAAAGTTTATTTCATAAATGATTTACGTTGTTATGAGCTCTGCTGTATCAGGGGAAAAAGTGCTATTTCCTGACCCTAGCAAAAAGAATTGAGCAGGTGAAATCACGTTAGTAATCGTGTTTCTGTTTCGATTATGCCTATTAAGTGGAATTAATGTTGGACTCAGTTGCCAAGGCACTTTCAGTACTTGTGTGGTAATAATCCATAGATTTCCGTGGTAAAGTTTACACTCTCATAGCTTAAATACCATACTGGAAGTTTCCTCTGGGTTTTGTTACTCAAACGAGATTGAAACCTCAATGTTGGATAAATAAGGATAACATGTGTGCTAGCATTTGTGTTTACTTTCAATATTGTAAGATTTTCAGACTTCCAGTCTTCCATTTACATTTTTTTCTAAATTGTTAAAATTGTTACACGATAGTAAATGCCAGTGTCAAAACAAACACTTGGAACATATTTTCAAAATTTCTTTTCCATGGCTCTTTGCAGCAGTTGGTGAACCTGAGAGTATAGACTGGTATAATCCTCAAGGAGAGAAGATAATTTCAACACAGAGGGTATCAGTGCAAAAGGAAGGTATTAGATCACGATTAACCATCTACAACGCAAATATAGAAGATGCAGGGATATATCGTTGTCAAGCAACAGATGCCAAAGGACAGACACAAGAAGCCACAGTTGTTTTGGAAATTTACCGTAAGTCATGTATTTATAAGTTTTATTGATTGAAATTATACGTTCTTATAAAAAATACAAATTAAAATGTACTTAACAATAGAAACTAACACTCATTAAGAACTAACTATGTGATGGACAATGTGCTAAGACTTTTACAGATATCAGCTTATTTCTATTTTACCACAGTACATCTCTAAAATAAAATCTATAATAGGTTATAGTGGATTATAAATACATAGATGGAGCCAATTCTGTTGGTTAAATAATATAGATGAAAATGTTTTAGTTTTTTGATGCCATTAAGAATCTGTTGGGTAAATAGAAACCAGTACTTTATTTAGTGATATAAAATTTATTGGGAGTGCTTTTTTTCACTTTCAAAAAAAAAGATCATGACTAGAACAAATAAAATTACCTATGGGATAACAGTGACCAATCTAGAATGAGAACTGGGGAAGGGTCAGCTGACAGGCTTTAGACAGAGTAAAAACTGAAAAACTCATCTAATGAAGAATAATATCTAACCAGATTCTTCAACTCCAGGCATTTTTAGTAACAAGGTTTTCTACACTTACACTTCATTTTACGACTTGAGATTGATTGCTTCCTACATTCCTTTCCAACTTCTCACTTTTAGGAATTGTTAACCTGTTTAGGAACACTGAAGCTCATTGACTCCCAGGGTTTGAAACCAGGCTCTATCACTTACACTTGTGGCCTTGAGCAATCGCGTACACTCTCTGTTTCAATTTCCTCATCTATAAAATAGATATAATTGTAGTACCCACATCATACATAGAGTTGCTTTGAGGACTACATTACCTCATGCTTAGAACTTTGCCTTACAATTAATTTGTAGTAGTTAGCATTTCTACCAGTGAAAAATTATAAAAAGTTTTAGAATATTAGCTCATAAGACATCTCTTCCTTATAGCTTTGTTTTTTGTTATTCTAGAAATAGCATACGGGGAAAAAAGGCCAAAGCAGCACCAGAGCAAGGCTTCCTCTTAGATGAGTGGGGCAATCTGTTGGAGTATTGTTGCCCTCATTTTTCCTGATTTGACCTCTTTTTTTTTTTTTCTTTTTCCCTCCTGTTAGTTTCTAAGCTCCTCAAGGAAAGATGTTTTACTTATTTATACATTTACTGTACCAATTTCATAAATAACAAAGAATTAAGTTGAAATCATCATTTCATAGACTAGTATCTGGAAAGAAGTGTCCTTTGAAATGACACAAAAGAAGATCCCTAGTGCTTTATTTGTGAAGGTAAAAAAAAATTGTTTTTTCTTAGCAAGAACAATGAATTACTTTTGTGAAAATGTCTCATCAAGCATAAATATCCATATTCATGCATTCATTCAATACACTTATTGTATGTCTACTGCATGGCAGACAATATTCTAATTCCTAAAGACATTAGTGACTGAAACAGAAAATATCACTGGCCACTTGGTGCCAACATTTTAGTGGGTAGAGACAGACAAAAAGTAAGCAAAAACTAATGCTTAAATGCTAGATATATATGCTATAGAATTCTATAGGAAAGAAATTAAGTGGTTTAGAAACGTAGGGAGATGGCTATTTTGTATGTGGAGGTTGAGCAGAAATTTGAAGGAATTTAAGAGAGTGCAAATGCCCCGGAATGAGAACAAATGTGGAGTGTTCAAGGAACTGCCCAAAGCAGCAGCTAGGAGGAGAGAAGAAAAATTGGGATCAGAATTGTGGGGCAGATTCCAGTTCATACAGGACTTAGTGTGGCATTGTAAGGACTTTGGATTTTATTATCAGTGAGTTGGAATTTATTGGGTAGGAGAATTAGATGATCTGGTTTAAGGTTTTAAAGGATCTAAATTTACCTAATTATTTTATTACAGCATCAATAAACACGGATTCTGAAATATGCTATGGGAAGAAATAAGCAATAATACTTGTATGGTTTGTTTTACTTTCTTCATACAGAAAAACTCACTTTCAGAGAAGTGGTGTCTCCTCAAGAGTTCAAACAAGGAGAGAATGCAGAAGTGGTTTGCCGAGTCAGTAGTTCGCCTGCACCTGTTGTCAGCTGGTTGCATCATAATGAGGAAGTCACCGCTATTTCCGACAGTTAGTATTTTGGTAACTCTCTAAGTTATATGTTCTAAAAATATTGCAATTTTTTAAAAGACTGAATCTACCTAAGTAAATATAGCAATTAGATTGTTTGACCCTAAGCCTCAAACAACTGTTTTTTGAGAACCTCAGAGCTCTAAACTAGAGGTTGGCAAACTATGGCCCTCAGGCTAAATTCAGCTCCTGTGCTGTTTTTTTAAGGTGTTATGAAAATTCGGCCAAACCCAATTGTTACATATTGTCTATGGCTACTTTGGGAACAAAGCTGAACAGCTGTGACACAGATGGTTTGTCCTACAAAGCCTACAATAGTTATTTTCTGAAGATTACAGAAAAAGTTTGCTGACTCCTGCTCTAGATCAAGAAAAAATTATATACAAACAGTTCAAGGATACTAAACAAATAAAGGAATCAATCCTGATCTATTGAAATTCTACATATTATAGTTCAAACAATCCCATGGGCTTATTATGTGTAAACTTATAATAATATCTATGTGAATCCTATTTATTTTTCTGTCACTGTTCTTTCAAAGATACCTACATATTCTAAATATTATAAGATGAATATGGATAATAGAAAGAAGAGTACATTCATTTCAATTGTCTTCATGATTTTGATTCAGACTGAGCTGAAATTCCAGAATAAAATGACATCTGAAATTGACGCATGATTTGCTTACATTATGCTACTTTATCATTGTGAATTGGGAGCATTTTCGATTTAGAATATTTTTCATTGCACTTACATTGCAGAGAGGTACAAAATAATTGAATCTTTTAAAATACTTTCTATCTTGGATGATTTTGTTTTGTGTTTCTAAGAGATAAAACTTCTACAACATAAAGGAGAGAAGGCAGAGGGTTTCTGTTTTTGAATATATACAGAGAAAGTATCATGATGATGATAGTAATTTTTTTTTAATTTTGAGAGAATTTTTCTGGACTTGGCATTTTCACTGCTTGTCAGTTATTTACTAAAACCCTCTTTTCTATTATAGTAAGTTAATGAGATATAATACTTTATTTCCTCTTACTTTATTTTCAGAAAACTGCTTTAGGTTTTACTAATAAATTTCATGAGTAAATTGTACAGTATATTTTCTGCTTTCTTCCCCTCAATAATAAAGAAAAGGCAATTCTTTCATAGCAGTTAAATGACAATGTCTAAACATTTTCAGATTACCTACATCTTAGGCTTCAAGTGTACATCTGGTTTACTGTAAACCATAATTACAAGATGGTTTTGAAATGAGTTTTATTTTAAAAGACAGTTAAGTCGATGCTGACTGTAGGCCTTTGGGCAGAGAGTGTGTGCAGCAGGCACTGGCAAGGTCTTGACTGAATGGGCCCAGGGCACCAATCAGCATCTCCATCTTCCCTGAGCAGATGATCCCTCCAGTTAAGTAGCCAGATGGAATTCAAGCCTAAAGACAGTTCATTCATTGGCATCCATGGACACTGGAGGTTGCCCTATAATATCTACTTTTTGTAATTTATTTGGGGATAAAATCTAATGATTAATTGTCTGAAAAAAAAAAAAAAGACAGTTAAATCCTCAAAGCAAAGATTGATGGTCAAGTACAGTGCTGATGGAGGAGTGACGCTTCTATTGCTACAGCTTACACATTTTTCCCAGTACCCAAGGATGAAATGCTGTGAAGTTGGAATTCCATTACGGCTCTACTCTTTCCTTGTCCCTAAAGCTTCAAACAACTTTTCTAACTGCTCTGTATCTAATTCGGATTCTTCATCTGTAAACAGTAAATTATTATATGCATTTTGAACAACGGTTTGAGTTTTAAGTAAGATAGGCTTATAAATATTTGTTAACTGAATGAATAAAATATTTGACTCTATATCAGATTCTCAATAAATAACATTTATTTTTCTTGTTCCTTCTCATTGAGCTTTTAATTCTTGGGAATCAGTTAAACATAGGAACTTAACGCTGAGTTGCAGGGAAGACAAAATCGATTTTTTTAAAAAGGACGTAAAATTTGTTCTGACTTTGGGATGTAAAGGATGTAGGGGAATTGTGAAGATGAACAAACTTTTCTAACCTTTTAATATTTGGGAAACTTGCCACATACTTCATTATCAAACACTTTGTACATTCATAACAGATTTATAAGAAGTAATATTCTTCAGATTTTTATACTTTATGTGATCCTTTTATTAAAACTAATGAAATAAGATTAGGTTTACAACCATGAAAGGAACATATATGGGGATTTAGAATAATGCAGTGTGTACAGATAACTTTCTGAAGCCTTAGTGTGGCATAGGAATAAAGTTTAAAGTCTCCATACAAAACAATGAAGGTTTGAAAATGTCCATCTTATTAACCATACTTTTGGTAGCAGCTGTGTGACAAATATGCATTATTAATGTTCCCACAGACTACTCAAAGTGGAGGTTTACCATGTTGTTTGTTGAAAGGAAATCCATATGCTAAAGAATCCAAGTATTTAGGGAGTAAAGGTGACATTTTGTTATAAAAGTTGAATATCCTGACTTTTAGTCTCAACCCTGATGGAAGGATATGCTATTGCAGTTGCCATTCTACCTCAGCCATTTTTAAAGTTATCTCTAAAACTTCCTAAATGTTTTGAGCATTTTCTAATGAAGTACCCTTTAGGCATCAAAAAACTATGGGTAAAATCATCTTGTTCAATAAAATTTGTATGAAATCTACTTCCAGTATAAAAAGTCATTCAACAGTTATTGAACACTTAGTATATTTCATCTAGTGTACTAGAAGGTGGCAATTCATGGTTTAAACGATGAACAAGTCCACTACCCTCAACATATTAATAATCTAGTGGAAAAATCAATCAATGAAAGCAATGTATATTGAGGTATATTATAAGGAAAGTGCAGTGATAGAAGATGATAAAGAAAGAGCACCTGAACTAGTTAGGGCAGAGGAGAGTGTTCAAGGTGTCTGCTGAGAGAGAAAAGCAACCCTTAAAAATGAAAAGGGATTAGCCAGCTAGAGAATGGTGGGGACTTTTCAAGAGGAGAGGACACCATATGCAATGGCCCAGAGGTGAAAGCATAAGTGACACATTTCAGAAACTGAATTAAGTTCATTATAACTAGAATTTATGAATAAGTACAACTAGAACACTTACAATAACTAGGATTTGTAAATAAAGACTAATAAGAAAGGAAACTGGAAAAGAAGGTTGAGCCAAGTCAATATGGCCTTGACGTCTCTATTGAGAAGTTTAGAATCTATCCAAAGGTGACATCACTAAAGGGTTTTAATTAAGGCAGTGACATGACCTAATATTTATTGAGAAGGATATCAGTGCTTCAGTGAGAATTAATTGGATGAGAGTCAAGGCCAAGCTCCAGGCAATGAGAACAGTTCAAATCCAAATGAAATAATTGCTGAGGGAAAAGTAGATTCTAGACTAAGAAATGATAAAGGGAGAAGTGATAGGATATGGGTTTGATTGGACATGCACACTAAGAGAGATGGAGAAGTCAAAGATGACTCAAGGAATTTGCCTTGGGCAACTAGCTCAATGTAAAGACCTGTGAAGACAGAACTGGAGAGTACCGTATGAGAAATTTCAGGTGGAGCTAGTGAGCCAAATTTTAAACATGCTGAGATTGAAGTATTTACAACCCTTCTAAGTTCATACATCTGGTTGACTCTTGCACAATTCTGGAATCACAGGAATCATCTGGTCTGAAGAAAAATTGTGAATCATCAAAATATAGGTTGAAGGCATAGGAGTAGATGAAGCAAACCATTCAGTGGCTGTGGAATGAGAAGAAGAGGGGACTTTTAAAAAATAACCTGCTTAAAGAAACATAAAGCAGACACCTTATTGTGTATTATTTGATTTCATTTATTTTCTTACTGCAATAATGAAAATGTGGATGTCTGTAAAACTGAGATAAATAGATCATCTCTAATAGTTAAATAGTTCCAATATCCATAGTTATGTGTGATTGATTGAAGCAGTGCTTTCTTCAAATGCTTTTTGTAAATACATATTAATAATGCTCTTTGGTTTGAGAGTTTGCTAACATCATTCCATGGACTTTACACATATACTTAGAATTTTTAGATACATATTTTAGTGAGTTAGAAAATATAATATTACAATGATTTAGTTATGACTCATTGCATCCCTCTCTAAATTTGAACTTTTTAATTCATACAGGTGACCCATGAAAAACACAGGGGTTAGGGTGCCGACTTGACATGCAAAAATTCAAGTATAATTTATAGTTGGTCCTCCTTATCTGAGATTCCTTCATATCTGTGATTCAGTTCTGCATCCTCAGATTCAGTCAACTTCGGATTGTGTAGTACTGTATTTACTATTGAAAAAGATTCCCATATAAGTGGATCTGCACAGTTCAAACCTGTGTTGTTCAAGGGTCAACTGTAATTGCTGCTCATTCTAATTTCCAGCAACACACTTGAATAGAGTTTTTTTACATTTACTTTGAAATATCATGCATTTTTAAGAGTTCTGAGTTATTCCAGGACTTATTATAAGTTATATTTCTTGCAGATTGCCTTTATTTCTCTCCAGCCTCTTCTTTGGTGAGAAAATTTACCAGGGGAAAGCATCTGCATAAACATTTTTGTATCTCTTCTTAGGGTCACCCAAAAGGTGAAATAAATATTTTGGGAAAGTTTATACTTCCTGGGCTGAAAATTATGTATCTGTAGACTTGTAACTGGTATTTTCTTTCTGAGGTAGCCTCAGAATCTACACATTTCCATGCCTTATTAACTATCTCTTAGACAATCAGTAACCACATGCTCACCTATTTTAATGACCTTCTATAGTCTGATAACTTCCTTATTTGTATATAAAACCCAAACTTCTACTTTGACTTAAGGAATTGCTGTGAAAAATGAACCCCAAATACGAATGGCTTAATGTCATAGCAATTTATTTCTCACTCACGCAAAGTCCAATTGGCAGCAGGGGGAGAGGCAGGATTCTACCCTTCCATCCTTTCAGTGATCCAGGTTGAGGGAGGCTGGACCATTTTCTCATGCGGCTTCTGTGTTTGCCCTAATACCTCTATTAAGCCAGCAAATAGGGGAAGAGCAATAAATACTGGAACAGTCCCCAAAAGTAGCTTTAACAGTAGATATCCAGAGGTGGGTACCTTAAATTAATGACATTTCTACCTTACCAAAAGTCCCAAAGGGGTCAAGGATGTTTTCTCTTATTCATCAATGTATCCAAATACAGTACCTAGCAAACAGATGATGTTCGATGATATCTATGGATGAATTGATTAATGAAATTTAGGATATTACATTTATAACATGTATCAAAACAACTGGATATGAGAACATTCTTTACTTGATAGGAAGGGGAAAGGTGTTAAGACTGCAAAGACTGCAACAAAATTGTGATGATTAAAAACTGAGCCAGGCATTATGGAAAATACTGTCAGGCTGAGATGCTACTTAGGCTAGCCAGGTTATTTTCAACAATCAGCTAATGCATGCCCTATAACAGCTTAGTTTTGTATTTCTGCATGTGCATATACTCACACATAAAATGGAATCTATGTAAAATTAATGAAGTCTAATCTGTTCCTTCCTAAAATGGATTATCTTGCATTTAGAAAAATAATTTTTCAAATAAATCTGAGATATGACGATTTTATATGCCCTCTACATGACTTGAATATTATTATATATTTTAGCTGTCTTCTCAGGGTATGTGCAATTATTAGTTTAATTATTGTGTGAGGAAGGATATTCAATCAATTTTCTAACCCTTTTCCTTACCCAAGTTGCTACATATTTACAGTCAAAACGTCTTTGTGTCTGCTATATCTGATCTCTCAGCTTTGTTCTTTTGTGTATCATTTCTGCGTTCAAAGCACCAAAGGCAAAATAATAGCCTAACCATTTTATGTGGAAATAAAGTCTTGAATGTTTTTTTTTTTTTTTTTTTTTTTTTTGCGGTACGCGGGCCTCTCACTGTTGTGGCCTCTCCCATTGTGGAGCACAGGCTCCGGACGCTCAGACTCAGCGGCCATGGCTCACGGGCCCAGCCGCTCTGCGGCATGTGGGATCCTCCCAGACCGGGGCGTGAACCCGTGTCCCCTGCATCGGCTGGTGGACTCTCAACCACTGTGCCACCAGGGAAGGCCTTGAATGTATTTTTGAAAAAAATGTGTAACCAGGCAGTGTAGAGTGGAAAAATTGAAGTCATGAAATTATATTTTACTTTCAAATTTAAATTTGTTTGTTGATGAAAAGTTTGATAGTGTCAGACAAGTTCCATATTTTAACACTTAGCAATTTAAAGCATGCTGGACTCTGCCTTCAATTACTGATATCATTTCCTCCCCTTTGCTTACCTTACAGATCGGTTTGCTATCTTAGCCAACAGTAATCTGCAGATTCTTAACATCAATAAAAGTGATGAAGGTATATACAGGTGTGAAGGAAGAGTGGAGGCTAGGGGAGAAATTGACTTCCGTGATATCATCGTTATTGTTAATGGTAAGCAGATAATAATTAGTATGTATCTTTGTGTTGCATTTAGCAATATGTTTATTAAAAGGGCAACCATGTAAACTCAGCACTCAAGACTTCCCTAATGAACCTCTTCTATACCTAGAGGAAATCTCCTCAGCTCTAGGGTAGAATCTGTTACATTGTATTATAGCCTCAAGGGCAGGATCTGTGACTTATTTAACATTGTCATCCTCCTTTACAAAGAGTCTATAAGGGAGTAGTTGCCTTTTTCTGGCTTTGTAGTTGTTGAAAGTATGTCAAATGAAATACAGTAAAGTATGATACTAGATTTTACTTTTAAATTACATTAATTACTTGCTTCAACTAATTAACAGTATTTGCAAGTTTTACCAAATTAAATAATTGAATACATGGTTACCCTTTGAAATATTAATGGACGTTATTAGCTAAGTTTATGACATCAAGATGACATCTCTTCCTCCAAATTTGGCTACTTTACTCTATTGCATGGCTGGGTTAACATGACATTCTGTGAGGCAGAAGATAGATTAATGTTATCCTAGTTATCTCCACTTTGGTAATTTAATGTGTCACCAAGATGCGCACTGTATTTCTTTGACATCTATCAAATATACTCTATTTTCCCTACCATGCCTTCCATGAGTGCTGCCCTTTACAATTCTTTTTTGTATTTTTCTTGTGTAGCTGTAAGTTGTTTGTTTTCTCTACTCTCAATTTCACAATTCCAACTTTCTGTCCTATCAACCTTTCAACACTTAAAATTGTCAGTGTTTCCCATTACCTTCAAGACAAAATAAAAACCACTCTTCGTGGCATAGGAAGTCTTTTATGATCATCAGCTACCTTCTCTAACCATCTGCTCATAGGTAGCCCGTGCTTCAGCCATATGGAAATACTAGTAGTAACACTACACAAATGCACTTTGACTTTTTTTTCTATTTTAAAATAAATTAGAAATAACCATAATCACAGGATTCTAGAAGCAGAATGTAATTTGTTCTTTCTGGAATAGACAAAATATGAATTTAAAGAGTTAGCCATGAGTTTTCTATCACTTAGGGCTGGGAAGGGGAAACATAAATCAGTATCTTCTTCCATATCCTATGCACCTCCCACCATGATCTATCTCTCCAGTTTCTTGAAGAGACTGGAGAACAACACCAGGAATAGCATATAGATCTAAAAGAGTTATTTGTTTTTTCCTTTCCTGGAGTGAAGGTATTTTAACCACAAAATTCATGCTGAAAGGTAAAGAGAATATTAAATCACTGAGATTTTTTTCTCTCCTTCTCTAAGTCTATAATTAATTGAGATGTATGGATAACATAATGGAATAGATCAGATGGTTATTAGGCAGGTGGGTAGAAACTGCACATGCTCATGGGTGAGTCCAAAGTGCCAGGCCTTCTGAGAGAAGACTTTGAGAGCCTTTTTTTGGTGTGCAGAATCTGGTATTTATCGAGTGCTATCGTTGATGGAAGTTTTGGCCTTCAGCCCAAGAGGAAGATTTCAGTGCATGAAGAATAGGTTTAAATATGGAGATAAGTACTATGTTTGTAACTGTATCTATATATCTATTTTTATATCTATAAGTATTTCTAATATCTTTCCCTCTTTATTATGTACAATAAACAAAGGTAACTTACAGTGGCTATTTAGTTTCTTCAGTATTGACTTAACCATCTACTGTCCTTTGTTTCCGAAAGAATCTAAGGTAGGAAATATACGTGTATTTTGTCACGGGCAAGACCTTGTGCTCAGTATGCTCTTATGAAAATGTGGGTTATAATATTAGTTAATAATATAAAGTTTTTTAGAAAGGACTAAGTTTATAGGAAGCAGTATATAAATATGTACTATGCTGTATGTTATATATGTATGTATATGTAAAATTATGCATATATTTTTACACTAAAACATTAATTTGAGTCTGATGTGAAAAAGGGAATGTCATCTGGCAGGTGTAGCATATTTAGCCTTTATTATCCATTCTGCTATTGTAATTTCTACTTTAATATAGTTATAACATGTTCTAATCTATCTCCACACTAGATTATCTGTGAGTGTTTAAATGTGATTACATTTTTCTTGAAGGATTATTTGGGTATGAGTGGGTTCAATTAACAAAGTTTGAATCTTCAAGTCTATCATGATCTGCATTCAATCTGGAATATTTATTTCTATGTCTATACTTATTATTTTGGGGTTCATAAGGAGATAAACACTGGAATGTGTTCTTTGTGCAACTCACATCAATCATGTATGTAATATCCTGTTGTGACTGCATCACACTGGCCTCCAAAGCAAACCATCCTCCTTCCACTCCCACTTTTCCTCTAACAGAATCAATTATATGTCCTAATCTGACCTTCTTTACTAGAACACTGCTTTATCTCCATTTCTTCTTATTAGTCACATTTCCCTGTTATGGTCACAAACTCCCATATCTTAGAATTCCTGGAACCAATTTCTTCAAAGTAACAGTGTTCACAAAATCAACCTTCGATTTATTCGCCTTTCTGGATGATGCATTTGGACCCTGTCAAGGGAATGCATTGACTAATGCCACCAGACAGCTGTGCTTTTCTCTCACATTTTGCCTTTACTTCAGTCAGAAAAATCATTCTCTCCAGTCTTATTGACTCTTGCCCTGCTTACCTACTCCTTTTAAATCTTGAGCCCTCTCTAAAAGTATCCTTTATTATTTACCTCCTACAAAACCTCTTGCAGACGTTCAATGAAAACTTTGAGGTTGCAAAAATTAATAATAAAATAAAAGCACCAACTTTATCCACATTATCTTATTTTTCTTCAGTTACAATATTTGACTTATTACATGCTTTTCTCCCCAGTTTATAATGCATACCTCTCTCTTATTTGATACTAATTTTTATTCTTGCTAATTTGGACTTTATCATGGACCTTTTTCAACCCCTTTCATCTCTAAGTATATTGAAGTCCCAACCAAATACTCCATTCAAATGTTTCTTCACATTCACTGCTTTCTTGCCAAGTCCTGCCTCTGGAAGAAGCTCTTCTTTTTTCCATTGTTTGCTCTTTGCAACTTTTCCCTCACATTTCCTTTCTTCCAATGCATAGTCTATTTTTTCAACAATTAGTTAAAAGGTATCCTTGCTAGTTTATAGTACCAGCCATACCAAATATTAAGGATCTTTTTTTTCCCTTAACTCCCTTTATGAATTTATTACGATATTTCTCAATGCCTGTGTATAGTTTTTCACAAATCTTTATCCCCCCTCCCTTTAAGAGGTTATACATCACTGCTCATTGCCATGTGAAGTGTGGTGCTTCCAGTGGAAGGATTTTGCATCTCCACCCAATTGATGATATGACTTGCTCTGGCCATTGGCATATAAGCAAGCATGATATACACTATGGATGAAATTAAGCTTCAAGAAGAATCACATATTACTTCTCTTGTACTTTCCTTCTGCCATGAAACTAGCATGACCCTAACAGAGACTTCTCCTTTACCTTGGGCATCATGGAGAAGACATGTGGAGCAGAGTCACAGCTGATCTGCAGGTGCAAACACATAACATAAATAAGAAGTAAAACACATTTTTAAGCCCTGAGATTTTAGAGTTATTTGTTATCACAGAAAAGCAGACAAATTCAATGCCAGTGGCTTTTTCTTACTTAAGGAATTTAAATGCTGTCTGACTTAGGAATACATTTGAAATTACTTCCCTGAGTGTGCCTCAGACATCTTATAATCCCACTTTCCCCTGACGGTGATCATTTCTTACAAATTTTTTAATTCCCTTATCAATATATTGGGAATTCAACTGAATGAATATTTTTGACTATAGTTTTGATGTTATTTTGTCTTGCACTTATATATTTATTCAGCAGATAAATGAGAAGTGCTGGCTATATTTTTCATACTTTGTTAGGCTCAGAATACTAACAGATCTAATAGCATTGTATCCCTCAAGGCACTTACAGTTTTATCTCAAACACTTAAAATAATCAACTTTCCTAAAGTCCCTGATTGTTTATGGTGCTGCTGAATACAAAAGCATATAGTAAAAGCATTTTTTATAGATATTTACAGCCTCTTTTATAATAATAAGGGGAACCTAATGTAGCACAAGAAGAGACTTGGTATTTGGGATAAATCTATTGATGAAAAAGTATTATTTTGTAGAACAAAGAGGGGAAATTATTGTAGACAGATAAAATAGCATCTGCAAAAGCAAAAACAGTGTAGGATGTGAGAAAAGATCTAATACCTTAACTGTTACAGGAATATGAAAGTTTTAGGGAGGGAGTGATGGTGATGTTAGCCAGTTGGTTTGGGGATTAGGTGGAGATGTAGCTGCAAAGCAGGAGGGGCCAGATAATGCAGGGCTATGGACTTTCTTCTAAGAGACAAAGATGAGCTGCCATTTAGGAGCAGGGTACCTGAGAGAGAGAGAAGGATGGAGGCAGGGAGAAGAAATGAGTTCAAGTCAGAGATAAGTAGGGTCTGTGCTGAAAGACAAAGAAATGAAGAGGAAGGTATATAATCAGATAGTGTTTGAAACAAAGTCGTCGTGTTTACAAGTGTGTCACAGAGGCAAGAGCAATAAAGGCTTAATTTCAAGACTTCTAATGTGGGTTCTAGGCTTCCAAAGTAGTAAATGCAAGCAGAAGTGATCAATAAGTAGTGAACTGAAATATATCTGGTGAATTTGGCAATTATGAGTTTACAAGAGACAGCATGGTGAACAATATCATTTGCATGGATGGGTAACATTCAGACTGCAATGACTTAAAGAATAAATTTGCATGTACATTAACTGAATAAGAAAAGTATTGAAGGTACAGCACCTATTACCTCAGCTTGTTGGAACCAGCTATTAAATGGGAAACATTAAAAAGTTGAATGAGGGGCTTCCCTGGTGGCGCAGTGGTTGAGAGTCCACCTGTCGATGCAGGGGACGCGGGTTCCAGCCCCGGTCTGGGAGGATCCCACAGGCCGCGGAGCGGCTGGGCCTGTGAGCCATGGCCGCTGAGCCTGCGTGTCTGGAGCCTGTGCTCCGCAGCGGGAGAGGCCACATCAGTGAGAGGCCCACATACCGCAAAACAAACAAACAAACAAAAAAACGTTTAATGAGGACCAGAGGAAGTGACTGGAGTGTTAGGACATTTGTAAGGAAGATATTCCTTGAACATAAAGAGGATATATTTTATGCTGAGCCTGGAGGAAATGAATCAAAAATGGGTGAGAATGTGGGTTAATTTACAGGTAGGTCTGGTTGATAATTTGAGAGAAATCTTGCCCCATGACTTCAGTATTCTGTTTCTAATCACTGACTTCACTCATCTACCAAACATTGATGTACTACTGGTATTTTCCCAATATTTTTCAACATATGTATATGTGTTCATACCTGCTTTTTACTGGATCTTAGGTAAGTTTTCCAAATGCCTAAAACCTTTCTTTTCATTAACTTCCCATTGGCTACATTGATTTTATTATTATACCTTATTACATTTTTATTAACTTGCTGAATTTGCTGGCCATCTTTTCTATACATTTCTGAACTCTTTTTACTAGATAATTGACTACACACACACACACACACACACACACACGCACACACTTATACACAAATCATGGGTAAATTTTTAAAAAGAGGATCAAAATTACTTCTCTTGCTTTAACCCATGCCCATCCTGCATCAGATTCCTAGCCCTTAGTTAAATAAAATGCTCTCCCAAACTACTCAAAAAATGATGAAAAGACCTGGAAATAACTTTTAAATTAAAAAATACAGCCAATAGAGTGTGTTTTTTTTTGTTTTGTTTTGTTTTGTTTTTGCGGTACGCGGGCCTCTCACTGTTGTGGCCTCTCCCGTTGCGGAGCACAGGCTCCGGACGCGCAGGCTCAGTGGCCATGGCTCACGGGCCCAGCCGCTCCGCGGCATGTGGGATCCTCCCGGACCGGGACATGAACCCACGTCCCCTGCATCGGCAGGCAGACTCTCAACCACTGCGCCACCAGGGAAGCCCTAGAGTGTTATTTTTGTAAAATGTTCTTTTAAAGTATAATGATTCATTATTTTCTGAATCTTTTGTAAATTTGTGAAGAATGATCCACTAACTGCTGGCTCAGACTTGGGATAATGGAAGCAGGGACAATTGAGAATAGATGAAAAACACCTAGAAGTATAATTTTAAAGCATTTGCGTCTTTAGTTTTCCTTCGAACATTAAAATCAACAGTTGATGACAATGGCCAGAGATATTTTTGCAAGTAGGTATCTCAATGTATACCTCTATTCCCTCAGACAGTGTATTTTATATTCCTAACTATTTCTAACCAGTTCTTAAAGTTAAGAAAATTAGGAGAAAATACTTTTCTTTTTATTAAAAATGAAAAGTCAGACTTTTTCTCTTTAACTTTTATGCAATGTTATATAATGTAAAACATATATACAAACATAAAAGACAGTAAACCAACCTCTTGTATATCAGTAATATAATTGACTCAAACATGCAGAGAGATATTTTAAGTCAGTTTAATGACTGCAAGTTATGAGAGGATTGGTAATTTATAACAATATTATATAATATATAATTCACCGAAAGGTCAAAAAGTAAGCATTTATCAAAACCAGAATATTTTCTAATTTGATAAAACATTTTTCTTCCTAATTATCCCACTTAATTTCAAAGATTAGCAATCTGGGAATACAAGGAAAGAAAAAATATATTTTTTTCTCCTTAATACTTATCCAATCATTATTTTAGAATTTTTAGATAATAGAAAATTAGGTAGATTGATAGATAACCTACAAATATCTAGGCATGTCTTTGTCTTCTCAGCACCAACAATTAGTTGGTGTGAACAGTTAATATAGCTTCTTACCTTTTCTTCTATCTTTATTTCTCTTCTGCCCAGAGTTTCCTGAGTACACTTAAAGTGGAACAATGTCATATTTGAAAGCCTATAGAGAAGTATGTATTTATTTTACAACATATTATTTTTAATCCCCAATTAAAAGAGAAGGCAGAATTTTCTCATTGTTTGAATCAGAACCCTACTCTGAACTCACCTATCTTCTGAATGGCACCTCTTGGTCATGTAGGAATTGTTCCTTTTTATTTTTTCTCTAACATTTGGTCAATAAATACAGAAGTGAATCCTATCATTTGTAAAATAATAACACTATCTGAACAACAATACCAACGACAACAACAAAACTTCAAGAAATCTGTAGAGGGCCAGGAGATATTGTAATAATGAAAATTTTTTAAATTCCATGGAATCAAACAGTAACTAAAAGTTACTACCAACCTACCACCTGACATTGTGGAAATGATTGACCTTCAGTACAATTAATGTCTAAATTACTTTGGAGAGACATGCTCTGGATACTTACACTTTTACAAAAATCATAGAATATGATGCAAATAAATAATAAAGTCAAGAGTAACTTTAGTAACGTTAGTTACCCTTTAGTGCAGCCCATTTTGAAAAACAAACGTCTTGAATGGTTCTCTTGCTCTTTTGGTCGGCCACACTCTCACTGTCCTTTATTCCCTATTTTCTGATCAGTATGGCCAGAGTTTTATCAGTTATATTGGTCTCTCAAAGAAACAGATTTAGTTTTTTTTTAATTTTACTTGTTTATATTTTATCAATTTCCAGTCTGATCTTTATTGTTTTATCTTATCTGTGATTTAACTTGATCTTCTTTTTATGTTTTTTTAAATTTAAACCTCAAGGCACTGATTTGAATCCTTTCTTCTCTCCTAATGAATACATTTGATGCTCAAGAATCCGCTATATGTACTGCTTTAATTTCCTTCCACAACTTTCAACATGTTGTGAACACTTTGCCATTCAGTTCAAAACATTTGTAATTTCCCTTTTATTATTTGTCCTATAGGTTATTTAGAATTGTGTTATTTAGTTTCCAAATATTATACATGGGGATTTTTCAAATACTATTCTGTCATAATTTCTAATTTGGTTCTAATGTTATCGAAAAGACACTTTTTGGATTTAGATCTTTTCAAATGTATTTGCTGTACAGTAGAACAGAAAGTGTAATCTGCTGGCTTGGTTGGAGTTTTGGTAACCATCAGTAGTTAGGGTCAATTGATAATGTTGATCTAGTCTTTTCTATCCTTTTTTAACTTCTTGTCTACTTGCTCAATAAGTTATTAAGAGGAGGCTGTTTACTCTCTAATGAAAGTTTATAGATTTGTCTATTTTTCCTTGTAATTATAGCAGTTTCTGCTTCATGAGTTTGGAAGCTCTGTTACTATATGCATAGAAGTTTAGAATTATATCCTCTTGACTTCTTTTTTAATAAGAAGTGATCCTGTTTATCCTTGGTAATATTCTTTGCTCTGAAACCTACTTTGATATCAGTAAAACTAACCACCTGTCTTTTAATTAGCATTTCCATGGCATATGTTTTTCCTTCCTTTTAATCTTAACCTTAACCTAATTGTTTCTCAAGGACAGTATATAGTTGGGTCTATTTCTTTTTTTGTATTAATTCTAACAGTCCCTGCCTTTGTATTGGAATGTTTACACAATTTATATTAAATATCTTATTGATTTAGTTGGATTTAAGTCTTGCTATTCTTCTTCTATTTTTCTTATCTGTTTTTTGTTCCCTTTTTCTTCTATTTCTGCCTTATTTAGATTTCAGAGTATTTTTAATCCATCATTAATTTTCTATTTTGGCTCATTAGTTATAGTTTATTGTTCTGTTATTTTAGCAGTTGATTTTCACAGTCATTTTTCAAGTGATATGATACTATTTCACATATTGAATAATAATACCCTCTTCTAGCCCTTGTGCTGTTGTCATCAGATTTTTTTATATCAAATCATGTATTAGTTTTCTATTTCTGTGGTAACAAATTACTACAGATTCAGTTGCTTGAAGCAATGCAACTTTATTATTTTCCAGTTTCTGTAAGTCAGAAATCCAAGTAGACTCATCTGGGATCTGCTCAGGGTATTAAAAAATATAATAATACTATAATTAGTTTTGCAATTTTTATAAAATCAAGGTGGTGGAAGGATTGTGTTCCTTGCTGCAGGCTCTTGGGAAGAAGCTCTTCTAAATATCATTTAGGTTGTCGGCAAAATTCACCCTCTTTCCACTGTGGGATGGAGGTTCTCTTTCCTTGCTGTCTGTCACCTGGAGGGCCTGTGCTTAGCTTTCAGAGGCTTTCCCCTGGGTTCTTCCTCCAGTGCCAAAAACAGTGCCTTAAAAGCCTTCTCAGACCTGGAATATTTCTGACTTCCCTTCTGCTGCATCTCCTGACTTCCTCTTCCAGCTGGAGTTCTCTTTGTTTTAGGGCTCATTGATTGAATAATATAGGATACTCTTCCATTTCAACGTCTAGGATCTTAATTATATCTGCAAAGTCCCTTTGCCCTGTAACTTAATGTATTCATAGATGGCTAAGCTTAGGGCACTGACATCTTTGCAGAGGAAGGGGCATTATTCTGCCTACCATATCTTCATACTATATGTTTCTTGTTGTTGCTGTTGTTGTTTTCTGCTTTAAATCAATTAGCTCTTAACATGGCTTAATTAATAAATAAAACAAGGCTTTTACATCTATCTACATAGTTACCATTTCCACAGCGCTTTATTTCTTTATGCATATCAAGATTTCCAACTGGTGTCTGTTCCCAAATGCCTGAATGACTTCTTTTAGCATTTCTTACAGTGAAGGTCTGCTGGAGATGATTAACTTCACATACTGAATGTATAAGAAAATGTTTATTTCACCTTCATATTTGAAATGAATGTTTGCTGGCTATAGAATTCTAAATTAACAATATTTTAAATTTCAGTAAATTAAAAATTCTGAGCCATTATTATTGACCTGTGTGATTTCAGATCAAAAGTTTGTTCTCATTCTTATTTTGTGCTCTGTACATAAAGTGTACCACCCACTTGGTCCTTGCAGATTCTTTTGTTTTTGTTTTTTGCGGTACGCGGGCCTCTCACTGTTGTGGCCTCTCCCGTTGCGGAGCACAGGCTCCAGACGCGCAGGCTCAGCGGCCATGGCTCACGGGCCCAGCCGCTCTGCGGCATGTGGGATTTTCCCGGACCGGGGCACGAACCCGTGTCCCCTGAATCGGCAGGCGGACTCTCAACCACTGTGCCACCAGGGAAGCCCCTTGCAGATTCTTGAATGTTCTTTATAACTTGTTTTAAGCAATTTGGATACAATATACCTTGGTGTAATTTTCTTCATTCTGGTACTTGGGTTTTCTTGACAAACTTGAGTTATACTTTTTACCAAATTTGGAAGTGTTTTGGTCATTAGTTCTTCATATATTGTTTTTTTGTCCCACACTCCTGTGAGACTCCAATTTCACATATTTGAGGCCACTTGAACTTATTCCACAGTTCCCGGATGTTCTGTTATTTGTTTTGGGGGTTTTTTTTAGTTAGTTTTTTTTTTTTTTCTTTCTGTATTACTTTTGGGATAGTTTCTATTGCTATATGTTCAAGTTCGTTAATCTTTTCTTCTGCAGTGTTTAATCTACTGTTAGTCCTATCTCATGTACATTTGATTTCAGACAGTAGTTTTAATATGTACAAATTTATTTTTTAATTATCTTCTAAGTCTCTGACATGATCAATTTTTCTGTAGATTCTTGAACATATGCAGTTATAATAATTTGACGTTTTTGTCTAATTCTATCATCTGTGTCATTTCTGGGTCAGTTTTGGTTGACTATTTTTTCCTCCGTCATCATGTCTCATGTTTCCTGCTTCTTTGCATGTTTCCTGCATCTTTTCATATGCTTATTTCTCACTTGTATATCCTCTTGAGTGAAATGTCTCTTCATATCCTTCCCATGTTCTAATTGGATTTTTTCACTATTATAGTTCAAGAGTCCTTTATAAATTCTATAAATGCATTTTTGCCTTCCAAACAGCCTCTTTAGTGATGTTTCTGTTTGTCTTTTGCACATTTTCTTACTGTTGAATTTAGATTATTTTATATATTTGAATACAATTCCTTGCTCAGATTTGTGATTTGTAGGTTCTTTTTCCCGACACTGTGGCTTATCTTTTCATTCTCTTAGTGTCATTCAGAAAGCAAGAAAAAATTTAATTTTGAAGTCCAATTATTAATCTTCTTCTTTTATGGACCATTCTTTTGGTACCATGTCTAAGACGTCTACACCTAACCCCAAGTTACAAAGACTTTTTTCTCAAGTTTCTTTTAAACTTTTTATACTTTCATGTTTTAAATTTAGGTCTTTGATCCATTTGGGGTTCATTTTTTGATGCTTCAATGATTTTAATAAAGCACAGTCAGCCAGTGAGACTGAGAATCCCCCTAAATGTTGCCTCCATGATCCACTCTAAAAAACTTCAGCCCAATACGGGGCAGTTCAATAATTAAGATTAGCCTTTTGGCTTTTTTTGTCTTCCAGAGTGGTAGTTTCTTATCTTCCTCACATGCATATAATGGGCCACTTTGTAGAAAACTTAGCAGGACTCTTGTCTCACGCATTATTATTATTTTTAATTGGTGTATAGTTGCTTTACAATGTTGTGTTAGTTTCTGCTGTACAACGAACTGAATCAGCTATATGTATACATATATCCCCTCCCTCTGGCACCTCCCCCCCCCCCCCCATCCCACCAATCTAGGTCACCACAGAGCACTGAACTGAGCTCCCTGTGCTATGTAGCAGGCTCCCACTAGCTATCTGTTGTACACTTGGCAGTGTATATATGTCAATCCCAATCTCCCACTTCATCCCCCCGTTCCCCCCTTCCTGTATCCACATGTCCGTTCTCTGTGTCTGTGTCTCTATTCCTGCCCTGCAAATTGGTTCATCTGTACTATTTTTCTAGATTCCACATATATGTGTTAATATATGATTGGGGCTCATTTTTATGTAAGAAATGAGTTCTGTGCTTCAATTCACCTATTTGCATATAGATATCCAATTGTGGAAAAGCCATTGTTAGAAGACTATCCTTTCTCCATTGAATTGCCTTTGCACTTTGTAAAATAAAACTTTTAAAACATAGTTGGATTATAGGCATCTATTTCTGGACTCTTCCATTCCACTAATCTATGTTTCTATCTGTGTACCATTATCATACTGCCCTAATTATCATAAGTTTACATATACCTTAAAATCAAGTAGTATGATTTGTATGACTTTACTCTTCTTCTACAAAAACGTTTTGCAAAATCTAGTTTCTTTGCCTTCCATTTAAACTTTAGAACATGTCTGTCTACGAAACAATATACTGCTGAGATTTTCATTAGAATTCTATAGAGTCGATATCAGTTTTGGAAAATTTTATACTTTTTTTGTTGATTCTACAAATGCATGAACAAGGTATGTCTCTCCATTTATTAATGTATTTTGTTCTTTTGCTTCTTCATTTGACTTTTTGTAGTTTTCAGCATTCAGATCCCATACATGAGTTTTGTTTGATTAGTATCTAAGCATTATATTTTTGGAACTATTGATATGTTTTTTTAAAAAAAGAATTGGTTTCAGTTGTTTCTTGCAAGTATGTATATTGAAATATGATTTTTTGTGTATTTTTCTTATATTCTGTGACTGTACTGCATACATTTTTTAGTTCTAGGAATATTTTTGTAGATTCTTGGATTTTCAATGAAATCAATAGTGCATCTGCAACTTGTATGAAAGTTATTTATTCTTTTCCAATTGTATGCTTTTTATTTTTATCTCTTACTTAGGACTGCATTTGCCTTCCAGTATGATGTTAAATAGGAGGGTTGAGTGAGGACTTCCTTACTTGTTCCCAATTTTAGAAAAAAAGTATTCATTCTTTTACCTGAATGTTGCCTGTTAGCTGGAAATTTTTGGCAAGATATCTTTTATCAGGATAAAGAAGTCTTTTCCATTCATGGCTTGTGAAGGGTTTTTATCTTGAATGGATGTTGAATTTTGTCAAATGCTTTTTCAGCATCAATTAACATTATTGAATACTTTTTCTTCTTTAAACTGTTAATAAGTTGAATTATATTAATTGATTTTTCAGTATCATGCCAGTTTTACAATTCACAGAATAAACCCCACTTGACGGTGATGTATTTTTTTGTATGTGTATTGCAGAATTTTGTTTTCTAAAATTTCATTGAATACATTTGTGCTTACCTAAATGAATGATATTGGTTTGTGTAGTTTTCTTTTCCTGTACTATCTTTGGTTAAGTTATCCTTATAATGCTGGCCTCATAAAATGAGTCAAGAAATATTCCCTCCTCATGTTTTTTAAAAGAGATTGTGTAGAAATTGTATTATTTCTTTAACTTTTTGATAAAGTTCAGAGGATAAACAATCTGCTTCTATAGATTTTTTTTCAGAAGGATTTTAGCCACATATTACATTCTTTTAGTAGTTAAAGAACTATTTGAGTTACCTATTTCATCTTGAGTTAGTTTCACTAGTTTGTGATTTTCAAGGAAACGTCCCATTTCTTCAGCATTGTTGAATTTGTGTACATAGGCTTGTCTGTATTATTCATTTTTTAAAATTCTTTTACTGTATGTTGTATCTGTAGTGAAATACCTTCAATTCCTGATATTAGCATTCTGTGTTATCTCTCCTTTTATCCTGGTGAGTCTTGCTAGAGGTTTATTAATTGTATTGATCTTTGAAAGAATCTTCATTGGTTTCTTTGAATTCTCTCTTGTTTGTTTTCTGTTTTTTATTTTACTGATATCTGTTCTTATTTGTAGTATTCTTTTTTCCTTCTGTTTGATATGGATTTATTGTGCTCTTCTTCTTCTAGTTTCTTAGATTTGAAGTCACAAAGAGTGATTGTGAATTCATCTAATTCTTGTTTCCGTTCTGTCAGTTTTTGCTTCATATACTTTTTTGTGAGATGAATGCACATGTAAAGATTGTCATTTTACTTCCTTTGGAAAATTGGCTCTTTTATCATTATGAAGTATTCCCCTTTATATCATGTAATTTTATTTGCTTTGAAATCTACTTTGTTTGATATTAACATAGCTCCTCCAACTTTCTTTGGATTGGTGTTTGAACGATATATATTTGTCCATTCTTTTACTTTTAATCTACCTATATTATTATATTTTAAATAGCTTCCTTATAGAGAACATACAGTTGAGTTAATTACTTTATTCATTCTGATAGTATATATTTTTTAATTCATGAGATTAGACCATTTACATTTATCTTAGACCTGCAATTTTTGTTTTGATTTGTTTTCAGTTTATTCTTTCTGTTTCCTATCCTTCTATTTCCCCTTCTCTGCCTTCTCCTGGGTTTTGTGAATATTTTTAGTGTTCTAATTTATTTTATCTATTATGTTTCTGTCTATACATTTTTCTGTTTTTTTGTGATTGTGCCTGCTATTGTGAATATGATGTGCCTCTTTAACTTAGAGCCAATGTTTTACCACTATAATTGGATTGTAAAAATTGTAGCACCATACAGATCCTTATACTCCTCTCTTCTTTATGTCTTAGTAGTCTTCTATATTACATCCGAATTTAGTGAAAACCTTGTAGGCAATGTTAAGTGTTTTTATTTCAATCATTAACTGTATTTTGAAGAACTCAAGGGGAGAATAGTCTATTATATTTACCTAGATATTTAACATTTCTCCTGCTCTTTCTTCATCCCTGAAGTCTGATGTTTCCTCTGATAGAATTTCTCTTTGTATGAATTTCTCTTTTGTCTGAAGAGGTCCCTTTAGCAATTGTTTCAGATCAGGTTTACTGGCAGACATTGTATTACTCATCCTTTTATCTGAGAGCTATAATGTCTTTACCTTCATTTGTGAAAGATATCTTCGCTGAACACAGAACTTTATTTTGAAAGATCATTTTTGACACTTTAAAAATATCATTTCACCTTCTTTTGGCCTCCATTTGTTTCTGATAAGAAATCCACAGTTATTTGAATTACTGTTGTACTATAAATAACACACTTTTGTGTTTGTATATCTTTAGTTTTTAGCAGTTTGATTATGCCATGCCTGCAGCATGAACGTCTTTGGACTTATCTGTTTGGGTTTCAAGGCTACAGCTGGTTTTGAATCTGTGTTTTCAAAATCTTGCCAATTTGGGAAGTTTTCAGACATTAGTTCTATAGATACATGTACATAGGTATACATATACAAATGTAGATGCATACATTTTCTATGATGTTTATTTCTCCTTTCCTTCTTAGATTTGATGACATTTTGGTGTTGTCTCACACGTTCCTGAAGCTCTGTTTTTTTTTTTTCTTTCTTTAATATTTTCTCCTTCTGTTTTGAAGATTGGACAATTTTTATTGGTAATTCATCAAGTTCAGAAACTCTTCCCTCTGTCATATCCATTTATCACACCCATGAATATCTTTGTTATTATAAATTTGGTTCTAATATTTATTCATTTATTCTTAATATACTGTGTGTCTTTACGGGAACTGTCTTTCCATTTATTCTGAGGTGGTTCACCCTTACCCTTTGGAAGATGTTTAAAATAGTTACTTTAAAGTAGTTTTTAGATAATAAAGCATGTTTCAATATGTCACTGGCATTTAACACTAACATGAGATTTTCCTAGTTCTACATAGGCCAACATTTTTAGATTATATCCTGGATTTTGAATATTATGAGATTCTGGGTTTTATTTCAGTTCTTTGGAGAATGTTGATATTTTTATTTTTGCAGGCGATCAATTGATTTAAATTCAGACCACTTACTGTGACCAGCCTTCTGTGGTTTGTGGATTCAAAATCAGTTTAATTTTAAAAACTTTTGCACTAATTTTCAGATCTGTCTCACATATGAACCAATGGCCATTCCAGGACCTGTGGGGTAAGATGTCTCTTAGTTCAGTTCTCAACGTCTTTGTGCTGTTTAAGATTATATCCACACATTGATAGCTCAGGGCTGAGCTCAAGATTTCATAAATAACTTGATGTGGTTCCTTTTCCAAGCTCTTCCTACTCTTTTTTTTTTTTTTTTTTGGCGGTACTCGGGCCTCTCACTGTTGTGGCCTCTCCCGTTGCAGAGTACAGGCTCCAGAAGCACAGGTTCAGTGGCTATGGCTCACGGGCCTAGCCGCTCCGTGGCATGTGGGATCTTCCCGGATCGGGACACGAACCCGTGTCCCCTGCATCGGCAGGCGGACTCTCAACCACTGCGCCACCAGGGAAGCCCTCTTCCTACTCTTTTATCTCTCACCTACTTACCTATTTTTGAGTCTTCATTTTTCAGTCCTATAATGAGAAAACTGGGGTTTATTTATCCCCTCTCTACCACCAATGTGCCCTCATTCAGGGTCAGTTAGCCAGAGGAAAGAGAAAGATAAAAGCAGTAGATATATTTGCTTTGCCATCTTGGGACCATAACTCTTCTGATTAAAGAGGAAGATGGTCCTGTCTCAGACAGACACTTACAAGCTCCCTCCCTGCTGCCATTGTCACTACCAGGAGACTTCTTTCCTGCTTGTTGAACCTGAACTAGAAGGCTTCTCTTGGACCTCTCTCAGGCCATGCTGATTCCCACTTCTGAGTTTTGGACTGCCTTCAGTTCAGTCCAGGGATTCTGAAGAAAAAAAAAAAAAAATTCTCTGATAGATTGTGTCCTAGTATTTCAAATTCTGATATTTTTCAATTAGCAATATGCCTGCTACCATTTATATTTCAGAATCCTCAAACAGATTATCCATGCATGTTTTCTAAGTGTTACAGACAAATTGAGTGATAGAGACAAATGTAGAGGAGATTCTCCAATTTACCCAGAACTGGAACTCTGTAATATTATTTTTAATCTTATTGACATGTATGAGATCGGGGTTTCTTCCTCATTTCTTAACTCTAAAGAATTATTAAAGACATTAACAGGAATGGTGTACAGCAGCTCTTTTTTTTATTTTACTTCTTCTTTTTTTAGGTTTTTTTTTTTTTTTAACATCTCTATTGGGGTATAATTGCTTTACAATGGTGTATTAGTTTCTGCTTTATAACAAAGTGAATCAATTATACATATACATATGTTCCCATATCTCTTCCCTCTTGCATCTTCCTCCCTCCCACCCTCCCTATCCCACCCCTCCAGGTGATCACAAAGCACAGAGCTGATATCCCTGTGCTATGCGGCTGCTTCCCACTAGCTATCTACCTTACGTTTGGTAGTATATATATGTCCATGCCTTTCTCTTGCTTTGTCACAGCTCACCCTTCCCCCTCCCCATATCCTCAAGTCCGTTCTCCAGTAGGTCTGTGTCTTTATTCCTGTCTTACCCCTAGGTTCTTCATGACATATTTTTTTCTTAAATTCCATATATATGTGTTACCATACGGTATTTTTCTTTCTCTTTCTGACTTACTTCACTCTGTATGACAGACTCTAGGTCCATCCACCTCATTACAAATAGCTCAATTTCACTTCTTTTTATGGCTGAGTAATATTCCATTGTATATATGTGCCACATCTTCTTTATCCATTCATCTAATGATGGGCACTTAGGTTGTTTCCATCTGTGGGCTAGTGTAAATAGAGCTGCAATGAACATTTTGGTACATGACTCTTTTTGAATTATGGTTTTCTCAGGGTATATGCCCAGTAGTGGGATTGCTGGGTCATATGGTAGTTCTATTTGTAGTTTTTTAAGGAACCTCCATACTGTTGTCCATAGTGGCTGTACCAATTCACATTCCCACCAGCAGTGCAGGAGTGTTCCCTTGTTGTTGAAGGTTGTGCACCAGTCACTACCATCCATCCTCATAACTCTTTTCATCTTGCAAAACTGAAACTGTATACTCATTTAACAGTAACTCCCATTCACCTCTCCCTCCAGCCTCTAGCAGCCACCATTCCACTTCCTGTATCTGTGTTTTTGACTACTCTAAGTGCACAATAAGTGGAATTATAGAGTATTTGTCTCTATGTGACCGATTTATTTCACTTAGCGTAATGTCCTCAAGGCTCATTCATGTTGTAGATACACTACAACAAGTAGTTAGAATTTTCTTTTCTTTTTCGAGGCTGGATAGTATGCCATTTTATGCATATACAAGATTTTGTTTATCCATTTATTAGTCTATGGACATTTGTATTGCTTCCACTTTTTAAATATTATGGATAATGCTGCCATGAACGTGGATGAGCAAATATCTCTTTGAGGCCTTGTTCAAAATCCTTTTGAGTATATACCCATAAATGAAATGGCTGGATCACATGGCAATTGTATTTTTAAGTTTTTGAGGAACCACCATACTGTTTTCCATTTTCCATTTTACCAATAATGCAAAAAGTTCCAATTTCTCCACATCCTCACTAACGCTTGCTATTGTATTTTATTTTTTTAATAGTAGCCTTCCTATTAGATATGAGGTGGTATTTCAGTGTAGCTTTGACTTGCAGTTCCCTAAGGGTGCTGTTGAGGATCTTTTCATGTGCTTATCTGCCACTTGTGCATCTGCTTTGGATAAATGTCTATTTAAGTCCTCTTGCTCATTTTTGAATTGAGTTATGTATTTTTTTGTTGTTGCTGAATTCTAGGAGTTCATTATCTATTCTGGATGTTAATCCCTTATCAGATATACAATTTTTAAATATTCCCCCATTCTGCATGTTGCCTTTTTACTCTCTTTTTTTTGTTGTTGCCTACACCTTTGGTATCATATTGAAGAAAACATTGCGAAATCCAGTGTCACGCAGCTCTTGCCTTATATTTTTTCCTAAGAGTTTTAGTTTGTAGGTCTGATTCTTTCTGAGTTAATTTTTTATAGTGTCCTCTTATAATCCTTTTCTATTCCTTTGGAATTGTTAACGTTGTTTTGTTTCTGATTTTAATAATTTGAGTTTTATCTTTTCAAATCTTAATCCATCTAGCTAAAGTTTTGTCAATTCTGTTGATCATTTTAATAAACCAACTTATAGTTTCATTAATTTTGTCTATTATTTTCTATTCTCAATTTAAAAAAAATTTGTTCTAATATTTATTATTAATTTTCTTCTGCTAGCTTGGGTTGTGTTTATTCTTTTATTCTAGTTCTTTATGTTAAGATTAATTTTTGACATAACATATGGGCTTTCTGGGGAATGTCCTACATGCTCTTGAGAAAATGTGTTTACTCTCTTTTTTTGGATAGAGTATGCTGTATATTCATGAGAACTAGTTGGTATATTTTCTTACTTATCTTCTGTCTGGTCATTCAATGCATTATCAAGACTGTATTGTTGAAGTCTCCAACTATTATTGTAGGACTATTTCTTCCTTCAGTTATGTCAGTTTTTGTTTCATGTATTTTGATGGTCTACTATTAGGAGCATAAATATTTACAATTGTTACATTTTCTTGCTATATTGAAACATTTGTTAATATACAATGTTTTTTTCCTCTTATAAACTTTTCGATTCAAAGTCTATTTTGTCTATTCGTATAGTCACCCCTTTTCTTTTTTGGTTATTATATCTTTATCTTTTCACTTTCAATCTATTTGTGTCTTCATTATTGACAGTGAATCTCTTATAGATAGGACATAATTTTGTCATGTGTTTTTAGCCATTGTGCCAATCTCTGTTTGTTTATTGAAAAATTTAATCTATTTCCATTTAAAGTAATTATTGATAAGGAATGACTTACTTCTGTCATTTTGCTGTTTTTCTAAATGTCTTATAGATTTTCTTGTCTCTCATTTCCTGCATTACTATCTTCTTTTTGTTTAGTCAATTTTTTGTAGTGGAACTTTAAAATTCTTTTCTCATTTCTTTTTGTGTATATTCTATACTTATTTTCTTTGTGGTTATTGGTGGTATTGCATTTAATGTCCTAAAGTTATAACACTCTATTTTAAATTTATACTAACTTAACTTCAATAAATATAAAAAACTCTGCTCCTTTAAAGCTTAACTCCATTCCTTTCAGTTGTTGATATCACAAAATTACAACTTTATGCATTTTGTGTCTCAAAACATGAACTGACAATTCTTTAAATTGCATTAATCTCTTAAATTATGTAGAAACCAAAATCTGGAATTATAAGACATAGTTAAAATCATACTAATATCTTTTTAAAATATATATTAGTCTCAAATCATATGGAAAAAAGTGCAGTTACAAACTGTTGTTGCAGTAGTACTAGCTTTTTTATTGCCCATATATTTACCTTTATTGAGCTCTTTATTTCTTTATATGGCTTTGAATTACTCTCTAGTGTCCTTTTATTTCATCTTGTAGGACTCCCTTGAGCATTTCTTGCAGGACAGGTCTAGTGGTAACAAACTCCTCCAGCTTTTACTTATCTGAAATGTCTTAATTTCTCCCTCACTGTTGAAAGACAGTTGTCCAGGATATAGTTTTCTTGGTTGACAGTTTTTTTTTTTTTTTCTTTTAGCACTTTCAATATATCCACCCAATGTCATCTGTCCTCCAAAGTTTTTGATGCAAAATCTGCTGATAATTACTGAGGATCCCTTGTATGTGATGAGTCACTCTTCTCTTGCTGCTTTCCAAGATTTTCTCTTTGCCTTTGCCTTTTGAAAATTTCATTATAATGTGTCTTGGCCTGGTCCTCTTTGAATTCATCTTAGTTGTAGTTTGTTGAGCTTCTTGGATGTTTATATACATAGCTAAACTTTTCAGCCATTATTTCTTCAAATATTCACTCTGTCCCTTTCTCTCTCACTTCCCTTCTGGGACTCCCACTGTGTGATTGTTGGTCTACGTGATTATGTCCCACTGGTCTTTTAGGCTGTATTCACTTTTCTTCAATCTTTTGTTTTTCTGTTTCTCAGATTCAAGAATTTTCATTGCCTTATTTCGTATTCACTGATTCTTTCTTCTGCTTACTCAGATTTGCTTGTGAATCCCTCTAATGAATTTTTCATTTCAGTGATTATAATTTTAAGATTCAGAATTTCTTTTTGGCTTTTTTTTAGGTTTTCTATATCTTTATAGGTATTTCCATTTTCTTCATATATTGTTTCCTTGAGTTTTTCCACTTCTTTCTTGAGTTCTTTGAGCATCTTTTAGACAGTTGTTTGAAAGTCTTTATCAAGCATATCTTCCCTCAGGTCTTTTTCAGGGACAGTTTCTATTGATTTAACTTTTCTTTTGAATGGGCCATACTTTCCTATTTCTTTGTATGCCTTGTGATATTTTTTTCTGAAAACTGGATATTTGAACATAATAAGTGCTTCCTATGGAAATCAGATTCTTTCTCAATCCCAGGGTTTACTGTTATTTATTATTATTATTATTATTATTATTATTGAAGGCTGTCTCTATGCCAAAGATCAGCCTGAGATGTAAATTTAAGGTATCCTCAGGTATTTTCTAAGCCTACACCTTTCCCTGGACATGCATGGTCACTTTCTAATATGTCCGTTATATGCAGTTGTTTTTGAATGTCCTAGTCTTTAATGTCTGCCTCCCAAAATGGTAGAAAGAGAAAAATGAAGTGGGCACTAAAAGAATGAGAGTTCATTAAATCCCCTGGATCTCACCATTGTGGGAGGTATAACAACAATGGCCACTACCTCTTTATCTGCACCTTTGTGATCAAAAGCATCAGTCAGTGATCAGTGCACAGATCCTTGATATCTGAATGACAAAGTCCTTTTTGCCTATCCTGGCTTTCTTTGTGCAACCTACTCTAGGAACACGTGCACAGCTTCCTGCCTCAGATGGGGAGGGGGATAGGTAGCTGCCAGTGTACTAACAGCTGAAACTGACCAGTATTAACAACAGTTTATCTTCCATGTCTTTGCCTGGAAGTTGTAAGCATTCAATAGACTCCACAGTTTCAAGATAGTTGCATTAGACAGATTCTGACAGTGCAGTTGCCATGTAGGTGTGGAGACAGATGCCTGGTACTTCCTACTCTGCTATCTTCCCCAAGTCCTCTCTTATGTGAATGTCTAAGTGTCATGCAGCCTTAAAAGTAAAAACAAGAAAAAGTAATTATGAAAAGGCTGAGTCTTAAGATGAGCAGTCCTCTGCCAGTTAAAGGATCTACATGTGAATATATTTGATGATATACATTTAGGACAGATCTGAATAATCAATAAATTAGAAAAGAGTTGCTTTCCTGACAATGGTAGAGTGGAGTTTGTTATCCCTATCCTGAATAAATTTGTAGAAATTATTGGTATTTGTTAATCAGAACCATACAAGTATTTCATGGTTAATACTGTATTCTTTATCTTCCAAAAAACATTTGAAGGAAAGTGGGTGGAGAAAAAGACTGCAAGGCACAGAAGACACATAGACTAGCTGGATTCCACTGTTGATGAAGGGGGGTTAAGATGTCAAGTTAGTGATGTCTTTGGTGCATAAGCAGCCAGTGAGGGGAATTATAACTTGAAGGTGAACCAAAGCTTCCATGTAAGTAAATTATGGAGCTACTTCTCTACGCATCCCCATGCTTCTTGAAGCTAAAATATAAAAACAGAAATTTACAAAGGATTGACTACTTAATGGGTACAGAACATAAATCTTGGTAAAGTTATTAAAACTGGACATTTCAGATATAGTCAAATGCCAAAAGTATTTTTAAAAAGATAAAATAGAGTAGATACTGGTCTTGTGAGAAAAAAATAATCAGATGAAATATAATTGTTACCTCTTTTGAAATTATTTAATCCAACTCAACAGTGAGTTCAGAAGCAATAAGGTAATATATGTAAAAATGCTGTACAGTCGAAACAGTAGCTAGCAAACTGCCTGAACATCTTGACATCTGAACTAGTGAAAACCTCTGCAGATTTTGATGCTATTTTTCTTCAGAATTACTAGAATTACTCTTCAAAGTACCTCAAAGTATCTAAACATGTAATATTAATATTTTTCTACTAATCTACACTACAAGTAAGAACACATATGTCATTAGCAGAGTCAACATATCATAAAACACAGAGATTAAGATTTGTTAATTCTTAGAGATTATCCAGCATATACAGTTCACTTTATAGATAAGAAAATTATGATAAAGAATAAATAACTTGTTTAGGTTAGTAACAATAACAGGAAAAGAACTGGAGCATATGGCTCTCCGTTTGAAAATGTTTCTATCTACATGAATACTATAGAATACTATAGTCAAATTTCAATGACTTAAAATGCAGAGTTAACATCTGAAAAAGAAAAGTCCATCCTACTGTAGTACTAGTAATTATTATGTTACTTTACAGACAGCATGACACGTCATGCACCTTGTATCTAAATTCATAAAGGCAGAAACTTGATTAATTGTGCTTAATTACTAAGATACATATCAGTTCCTATCCCCACCATCAATTGTGATAATCAACAACAGTGTTGACCTGAATGCTATTGTAGAGATATTTAATTAAAATCACATTTCTAAATGCCTGTCTGGTCATGTTGTTTAGGATATGTAAAATCAAATATATTAAATAATTATAGGAATATCATTTCATCATATTCAATTAAAAAATCATAAAAGTGTACATTAAATAAAAATTTATGCTTTACTTTGAAATTTTAGCTTCTGTTATGGATGTCATTGATTTGTTTATTGCAAACAGTGCATTTCAGTAACAGTTTCAACGTGTTCAAAATGTGCAACATATACAGTTTTTGCAATGTAATTAGTTAGAAATTGGGGAAGCTTAATTTTAAAATTGAATTGTTCATGAAAATCTATTTCATACTCTCTATGGATTAAGCAATTTCTCTTCATAAAATGTTCTATAGTTGTTTGAAGAAATTAAGTGTAGTTAATCAGAAAGAACATTATGGTTTGACACTTAATTTAAAAGCCCTGTCTTGAATGCTTGCTTATAGAAGTACATACACCGATGAGAACCTAAATAGGAAATCCATTTATGCTCCGAGTAGATCTCAGTATTTATGTAAGTCAGGGTGGTATTGTCTGTCTTTATGTAAGATATAGTTCATAAAAGTGTGTGTATATGTAAATATATATATATATATATATATATTTGCTAAAATGTCTATTTTTAGTCTAGTTTAATAGATTAAAAATAGTAAAACAGAATTACAGTGAATTATCTAATTATTGTACATTAGAAGGCAGATCAGTGATTTTAGTCATTTTACTATGCAACCAAGTCAGTCCTCTTGATATAAGTGCAGAAGTTGTAAAGCTTAGCTTTAAAAGAAAAAAAAAACAACAGTAAAAATGTCCCAGTGGTGTTGGTGAAATGTTTTTCATCTCTATTTAATCTACATTCATCTGTTTTTCAGTGCCACCAGCAATCACAATGCCTCAGAAATCCTTTAATGCCACAGCAGAGAGAGGAGAGGAGATGACATTTTCCTGCAGAGCCTCTGGCTCTCCTGAGCCCACCATTTCCTGGTACAGGTAGGTTATGCACCCACATCCCTTTGGCTTGTGTCCATAGTCAGGCTTCCGGAAAAATATTTACAGTCTTATCATTCTGTCCAGAATGGAAACATTGTTTTTGAATTTCAGTTGAAAATGATTTTTGTTTTCAGTTAAGTTGGTTAAATTAACTTGTTAAAGAGAGCAACAGAATGATTTAACACAAGTCAAAGGCTGCGCTCATAGCCCTGGTCATTTTATCTAAAAGACATGTTTCTGGCCAAAATGGGCCCAGGAGCCCTGTGACAAATTCATCCATTTTATTGTTCCTACTAGAGAGTACCCACAAGTGGGAATTCTAGTATGAATGGCACCACTGTTGTATGTGTACATAATTATATTTTATTAAATATAATTGTATATTTTATTTGTGTACCATATTATTACAGAAAAAGCTAGTTGTGTAGAGTTAAATTTCAATAAATTTAATGTTATGTAACAAAATGTTCAAATGAATAAATTCTCTATTCTAAATCTATTGTTTTACAGTTGACTTTTATATTTTTTTTGAATTTTAAATGCTATTTGATTTCTATTAACATCAAACAGATAACAAAATATTCCACTCTTTTAGGTTGTGTCTCACACTGTTAAAAGGGAGACAATTAAAGTTTAAAAATGGACAGTTTTTAAATATGTATTAGTTATTAATTGAGGTTACTACTCAAGCAAATATGTAAATATTTATAGAATCACTTCTATACTTCATAAATCATATACTATAAGAATAGTCACAAGAAAACAATTAGAAATTTATATTCAAATTGGCAAAAGTGTCCATAATAAGGATTAGGTTTAAAAAAAATGTTTTAAGGAGAATAATTGAAATTCAAAACTATTTTTTATTACTTTCTGAACATTTACTGATACTATCTTCAAGTTTCAAATCTTTATCGCTTTAACATAGCAGGTAGCAATAAACAAGATGTTTCTTCAGACAGGTGTTTCTAGAAGTTCTTTGCAGACAATAATTCCTTTCTGACTCACTGTTGGTATTTTTAAAGGGATTACACATCAAGCATTAACACATTCACCCCAGATAATTATCATGTATCTCAGAGACTTCTGGTTTCTAATGTGTATCCTTAACAGTCAATATTAGATCTAATCACAGCAAGGAAAAGCTCCTGGATCATTCATTACAATGAACAAATATTGGTCTAGAGTCTTATCCTCATCATTTTATCTTTCCGGAGAGACTGACTTTCAGTTTAGACTATTTTCTTAAAGTTTAACATTTGTTTAAAATTCTCATATGTAAGTGGAAATATAATTATCATACAGACTAGAATAAATCAGATTCAGAGGCTAATATAACTGAATAATTTAAATTCATGATTTTGCACCTCCATTTTTTCACATGGCATTAGCCTCATCGTTTGGATGGAATAAAATAATAATTATCCTAGTAGCTGGATATATAATATATAATGCGAGAATGGGAGTATGTGATAGTGTTCTTAACAGAGGTAAAATTGGTATCAGAGGGAAGTTTTCATTGTGACATATTTATCTGTAGATATAGACATGTTATCTTTGTGAAAAAAATTCCAAAAAGTATTAGGGCAGCAGTGCAGAGAGAAAAATCCAGACACTACCCATTGCATAGAGATAATATTTCCAAGAGGTATGAGTAAAACCAGTAAAGAAGGTAGTTGAAGACCAAACATTGAGGAAAAATAAGAAATTTTCACAAAGAGAACCGGGAAACCAAAGTGGGAGTAAAAGCAGAAACTCTTAATATCACTTTCTTCATTTCCATTCAAATGTTTCTTCTACTTCTTTTGAGAATACCATATGGATTTTTATTGTTAGCCCTTTAAATTGGTGAATTCCATTGATTTTCAAATGCTAGAACAACCTTGAGTTCCTTGGAATGAACTCACTTGTAATGTCTAATCTGATTTTAATCCCACCAGAGTATTTTTCTTCATTCTATTTTTTATGTCTATAAGTTTGATGAAGGCCTTTTTTCCTCTTCCATTTCTCTCTTACCATGCCCATATTTTAATTCCTTTAACATATAGAATTATTTTAATAGCTATTTTAATGGTCTTGTCTACTAATTCTATCATCTGTATCGTTTCTGGATTTTTTTAATTGATTGATTTTTTTTTCCTTGTTATAGGTCATATTTTCCTACCTATTTACTATCCTGTCAACTTTTTACTGGGTTTCGGACAAGGAGAATTTTATGTTTTGAGGAGTTGGATATTTTCATGTTCTTTTACTTTAGCTTTGAATGGAGTTAAGTTACATGGGGAAAGTTTGATCTTCTTGAGGTTGCTTTTAGGCTGTTTTAGGAGGATACAGAACAAGCTGCAGTCTAAGATTAACTTGGCTTCATTACTGAAGCAGTATTCTTGTAAGGAGGCAATTTAATGTGTTTAAATTTGTGTTTTAGGAGGTCTTTCTACTCTGGATGATAAGGATGCAAATTATTCCTGGTCTTTTATGAGCTCCTGGGATTGTTGTGCTTTATCTTTTCCAATGGTCCTTGCTTTACTCTTGGAAAATCTTACTGGAGTACACTCACTGATTAGTACTCAGAGATTGGTTGGAAACCTCTGCAGATCTCTGTAGTTCTCTTTCTTGTGCCTTCTTCTCACATTTTCTTACCTGGAAATTCTAGCCACTTTAACTTCTATCAACTGAGAATTCTGTCTTCCAATTCAGATACACTGCCTGACTCTGTATGGGTTCTTCCTCTCTAAGGGGCAACCTGGAAACTGCCTTCAGGTAGTAAACTATGGTGGTCCTCAGAGGTCACTGTCATGTGCTACCTGTTGACCAATGGTTGAAAACTGTTATTTAATCTCTGTGTCCAGTGTTTGTGTTGTTTAAAATGAGAGAGTAAATATGGTTTTGTTACTCCACTATGGTCAAGAGTGGAATTGTTCTCCCTTTTTTATCATTTCCATGAATCCTCTAATCCTAACCCTTACTTTCTTTTGCCTGGAAAAGTGGCATTTAGAGAAGTGGTTAGAATTTCAAAGGATGGCCCAGTGGAATTTCATCAGAATCCATTGGGAGTCTTTTTCAGACATTGACATTCCACAGAAATGTACTATGAATAACAATGAGTACTTTCTGTATAATGGGTTTGTTGAGAGAGAAGTATTAAGACCTATTACCTGAGTTATTATTCTTTAATGATGTTTTTAAATTGAACTCTTTAAGGGAACATAATCTTTACAACCTGACTTCCTTTAAATTCTTCAAGACCTAACTATCCACTTCAAAGCTCAGATCATGGATTATTTTCCCACGAAAATTCCCAGAGTATTCCAGCCATCATCTTTTCCATTCTCTTCTATTATAATAGATCTCCTACTCCACCCCTCCCAACACACACACAAAGTTATGAATAAATGCATTAATGGGATCTATATTACCCTCTATTGCTATCAATCAGACTGAATTCTTCATGATAGGTGACCCTGTCTCACTCATTTGCTATACTTCAGACCTTTAGCACAATATTTCACATGAAGTACAGAAATAATCTCTTTATCATAAAGAACACTAGAACTTAGTTAACCTGCTGATTATATTACAAACTAAACCTGTCTCTTCATCTGTGAATTGATGGGTGAGGAAATCATACTTAAAATTTAGTTATCTGATCTGTGAATGAAGGTGGAGAGGGAAAATGCACATCTGTGAGCTAATTGTATTTAACCAGGTTAATAATATAGGGAAAATGTTTCCTAAGCCACAAATTGCTGAAACTTCTAGATGATGATGATAATGATGATAATGAGACAAATTAATTCTTTTTTATTGACTAGATTAAGAAATATATTGTATCACTAATTGTGGTGAAAGCCTTATCCATACATAAAATTCTAGGCAAAATTCTGAAATCTTGTCATTATTTATACTTCTAAATATTTGATTAGTGAAAATATGAAAAAAAAAACAGAAAAGTACAGAGCACTATATACTTTTGTCACTAGTATTTATTAAGGCCTAATTTTTCACCACTCATGAATTTTTGCACATTTCATGTTGTATTTACACATGTCAATAAAAACTGGAAAAATAGATGTTACTGAGTCATAGAAAGACAAGGACTGTGTTAAGATATGTGGCAGTACTTTCTAGAAAGAAGAACTAGAATTCACTGCAAAGATCATTTAGAGTATCAGAAAAATATTCTGTTTCATTCTAGGTAAGATTTTTAATAATCCTTTTAGATATTCCTCTTTTTTAATTTATACTTGTATGGACAAGTAAATCCCCCTAAATTTTTACATTAGTGGGTCTTAAAATCAATTAATTGTCCATTTTACCATGTTGACAAGTAAAAAAGGAGAAAGAAAAGGAGAAGGAGGAAGTGGAGATGAGGAAAATAAAATAACATGAAAAAGAATGTACAATATAAGACTTCACACATATTAAGGGGAATTGTAGAAATTGTTTCAGATTTAAATGCATGTAAAATATTTTTTTTTACTATAAGTTATTGTAAAGTTCAAAAGATGTTGTTTTAATGAACAACAAAACTAGAATTGAAAAAAAAATTGAACACTATTTCAGTCCAGAAAGACCTTGGAAACTACTTAAAAATACTTATATCTGAGAAAAATTTCTTCTCCTCACTAATGAATTAAATTGTTATCACAGCATAATTTCTATAACTTTTTTCATGTAATTCTTTCCTCTTACCCTTTTATTGGCAGTACCTATGTGCAATATAAATTCACTATTTATTTAAATGGCATTTACTTTGTCTTTGAAGGGTGTTTCTGTAGAAATTATATTAAACATGTCCCTGGAACCTAGTAAAGAAGTACATTTCATAAATATGTGTTGACTCACCAACATGAAATGTGTGTTTGGAATTTAAATCAGAAAATAAAACTTTTTTTTTTTGCTAATAATCAAAGTGAAAATTGAATAAAAGTGTTTTTTGCCTAAGATGAGTGTCAAGATTTCAACACAGCTCAAACGTTATTTTTGTCTCTAAAGTCAAAACAACTTACAAGTATAATTTTAATATTTATGCATTAAATTCTGTTGAGCTAGTAAAAGTGTATGTTTGACTGGAATATAACTTTATCTGTCAATGACAGTAGCCATGAAATATTGACAGTTACAGGTCAAAAAGTTGAGTATGATCTGCTCTTAAGTTATGAAGTCAGGTTTATGAAGATCAACCTCTGTTTTCTTCTTTAGGAATGGCAAGTTTATTGAAGAAAATGAAAAGTACATACTGAAGGGAAGCAATAAAGAACTCACTGTCAGGAACATAATCAATAGTGATGGGGGCCCGTATGTCTGCAGGGCCACAAACAAGGCAGGAGAAGATGAAAAACAGGTACTTCTCCAAGTCTTTGGTAAGTATTATAGCATAGTAGTTAAAACTGTAATGTCTAGAGGGGGGTCTGAGTCAAATTCTACTCTGTCACTTATATGAACTGTTTAAATTTCTAAACCTAAGTCTCAGTTTTCTCATCTCTAAAATATATTTTAAAATTGCAGCAACCAGATAGAATTATTTTAAGAATTATATGAGATTATACATGTAAATTTTTGTAAAATATTTGCTGACTAATAACAGAGGCTGAAAGAAAATTCATTTAAATTACACATATTGGGATTTATTATATTATATATGGGTTGATCTTCATAAATCTTTAAATGACATATGTTGGGATCAGTTTTACTTTTAATATATTAATACTTCAAAAGAGCTCACCTATAAGGCTATAATTTGGAAACATTGACCTGTAACCATAATTAAATACTCCCTTTTCATTTTATTAAAAGGAAATGTACATAAATATCTTCCATATTTACCAAGAGCCATATTGCCTTCTTTGGGGAGCTTACAAAGAGTAGAAAACCGGTAAATTAATTTTTAATTATTGATTTATCCCCTATTATATTTGCAAGAGGAAAAAAAATTGCTGGTAAATGTTTAGAATGTGATTGTTCTCTTTAAAAAGCAAACACTAAAAATTATAGGCATTACTAATATTTAGTATGCTTTCTCCATTTTTAAAAACATTGTTATCAAAAAGCTTTCACAACAAAGAAAGGGGAAGGAAGGAGGGAGTACTCCATAAGAGTAAATGTTCTTTGGTGACCTAAATGAGAAGGAAATCCAAAAAAGAAGAGGGGATATATATATATGTATAGCTGATTCACTTTGCTGTACAGTAGAAACTAACATGGCATCGTAAAGCAACTATATTCCAATTAAAAAAAAGAATAAAATAATACATGAATCTGGTATTGAACTTTAAAAAAAAAAGAAACTACAGGACAAACAAACAACTACAGGATTTCTTTAACAAATAAATTGGGTGGGGGCAGTAACTAAATATGGGTCAAAGTAGACATAAGAGGAACCTCAATCACAATATATAGGCCTCATTTGGATCTTGATTCAAACAAATCAACTGTATAAGGTTTTATGAGACAACCGGGGAAATTTGAACACTGAGTAATTGGTTACTAATAAAGTTGTGTTATGTGTTATAACAGCAACAAAAAGAGTAAGAAGGACCAGTGGTTGCAGTTGGCAGAAGCAGGCATATTACTTAGACCAAAAGACAAATGGTAATACATGTGTGGACACACCCTCTGACAGCTGGTCCTGTAGTAGCTGTAACAGAAATGTTTTTCTATACTAGGGAGATTTTCATAAAGCTTATATTCAAACAAAATAAGACAGACAATAAATAATATACCAAAGTATATTAAAAAAGAAAATTGGAATAAGATGTTCTAAGAAGAAAGTAAAACTAGATTAATCAGGTAGTGTTGGGTAAAAAGAGCTGTTATTTTGGAGATCATGGTGTTGGAAAGTTACTCAGAAGGGTAATGTTTAGATGTGTTTACATAAAAATCTTTAATGATGAGAAATCAGCAAAGCTATGAGCCAGGAGAAAATTGTTCACATAGAGGGAAGAGTAAACAAACTTAAAATTATTAAAAATTATAGAAAGCATCTAATTTGTTCCATCAGTATTTCCCACTTAAGAAAATGTTCTCTATAAAATGTAAATGCTAAATATGACTCAGTATAAAAATAAATTAATAATTAGAAATGATAGTGTTTGAGATAATTCCAAAGGATAAATAATCTCAATCTATCTCAATGAGCTCATATGAAATATTTAGTTACTTTTAAAAATTAATCTGGCAGTAAGAACACAGACAAAGAAAGTTTCTAATATTTATGTCCTTTCAAATAGAAAATAATGAATGAAATATATATATATATATGTTATATATATGTAACATGCCATATCACTGTATAATCACTTTGTATAGTAACACTGAACAGATATGTATTGTGTTTGACACAAAAGCATGTATATAAAGTGGAAATAAAACTAAATCCATTAAAGTCAATGGAGTAAACACTGAATTGTAAAAATATATATGCCATGTTTCTGATATCAGGAATCTAATTTTCTAGGATTAAGAACAATTTATTTATATTTCATAATTGATTGCATTTGGTGATCAAAAAGAAACCTGTTACTTGTTCTGAAATAGTAAGTGCTGGCTTTTATCACTTTTAGGTTCAAACAAATAAAAACTTAAGAAATGCCAATAATACAGAATTTAAAAACTTAAAACTTTTTGGTATATATAAATTTGTGGAGGGATGTAACTTTTAATATTAATATAATTTAAATTACTAGACATGATGTTTTGGTTTTTATAGAAGTCATAACTGTAAAGAAACAATTATCTACAGTATGGAATAATATTAAGGTAGTCTGAGGTCAAAATAAATCAGCTAGAATAATAAAGGTAAATAGTATGTATATATATTTACTTGATAAATATTTTAAACATTGCACATAATTACACTTACTATATATTCAGAATACAATCATTATTTTTCTTCTTTGGTTTTTGTTTTTAAAGTTTAAGAGATAATCACTACATAAGCAGATGTCATACACAGACATACACACAGAAGTGCTCATGTGACTTTACAAGAGGAAAATTTTATTTTTTAGCTTGAGGAAAAACTAATAAAGTGGCTTTTAATTGACAAAATCTTGGAAGAGGAATTATACTTTTTTATGTTGGTTTCTAAACCACTTAAAATTATTTTTGTAATCATAATCAATAGCATTATTTTCTAGTTTTTTCTCCTACAATTTGCAACTCTCCTGGTGCTCTTATAAAGCAAAGCATGACACTAGATCTGCTCAAAGTTAGTAATTCCATCCTATGCTAAAGGGTACTTAAATTGTCACCATGAATAGTAATATTTTCCTCCAATACAGATTGAGTAATGTATATATTTTTTACAGTACAGCCTCACATAATACAGCTTAAAAATGAGACTACATATGAGAATGGTCAAGTCACACTAATATGTGAAGCAGAAGGGGAGCCTATTCCAGAAATCACGTGGAAAAGAGCAGTGGATGGCATCACTTTTTCTGAAGGCGATAAGGTAACAGCAATTTAATATATAGTGTTTTTCAAAACTATTGTATTGGATTGGCCAAAAAGTTCGTTCAGGTTTTTCCATACCATCTTAAGGAACTTTTGGGCAAAACCAATATTTTCAGTGTTTTGCATATAATTAAATATCACATTGGACTCCAATTTATCAAGTAACTTGTAGGAATGCAATAAATGGTTTAATTCTTAAAAAGGTGACTCTACCACAGTTAGCCTAAAAATAAATTCAGAGGAGAAAAAAGTCAAATTGTAATATTTAAAGTTGTTTTTCATTGAGCCAAAAATCTTAGGTTTTTAATATTGTTTCTTAAGTTTACCTACATGCAAACTTTTGGTATAAACTGTATCTATAAAATATCTTATTGCAATTTCAATTCCTCCACCTTGTGCTGTGAAAATGAAAATAATTTAAATTCACAAAATTCTGGCTGTCATTTACCTCTTAACTCTTTAGTATTATCTTTATGCAGTAGGACAGTAGGTTTCTGCCTTTATACAATCTATAACCTGATAAAGACCAATAAGTACAAACACAACAAAATACAGCATTTTGGTAAATGTCACTCTCATGTAAATTGGTGACTTTTCATCAAATACATTCAAGTTCCTAAGAAATCAAGTAAACATTATCATATATTTCACTGCACTCCATAGATTTTCATTATCGTTATTTTTTGTAACTATTTATATAAGGCCCCAAGTATAAACCAAACTGAAACAGAAAGAAAAAGGCAGTGGATTAATAATATGATGGAATTGGCATTTTCACACATGTAAAAATTATTGGATTAAACACATAGATCTCTTTTCTTTCTCAGTGTTAAAGAGCAACCTTTTAAAACCTCTTTGATTTGTTGAAATCAATTTCTGTTGAAGAAAATGATTTCTAAAATATAAGTACCTTTGACTTACCAACATTGATAGCAGTAAAATTTGAAATCAGTTTATTCAAAATATGCTTTCTATCCCTCCAACTCATCATGTAATTTTAACAACATGCTAACTCCATAAATTGACAAAAGAGGCTTCTCCCTGGCCATTTACTATTTATCATTTGAAATAATGTATTCCTGCATATCACCCTTCTTAGCCCCATTTCCTCCTCATGATGGCATTTTTAAGAGCATATTTCTTTTGGCAATAGTTACAGTATTTTGATATACTTGTTTTATATATGAAAGTTGAAAATCAAATTTATAAAATGTGAATGACATTGGCATTCTTCTGGCAACCCAGAAAAATGACATAGAGTTTGCTTTTATATTTTTTTAACTACTACGGTGCATTGCCAAATCTGGAAAGGAGTTATATCTCCATAAACTTCTTTAAAATTTTCCAAAAAAATTAGATATATGTATATATAACTGTAGATAACTGTTTTCATTGTCAGTTTAGTACTTTTCTTTGGACAAAATCACTCAAGAATAATGATTTTCATATTTAGGCACCCTTATTAATTATACGTTCATATTCCTAACTCATACTTTAATTATTTTTTTGTACTATATATTTCCTGAAAGTTCTCTTCTCAAACATAGCTTTTACTCTTCATTTAATAGATGTTTCCTTATGTTCATACCAATAATGAGAGGTACATTATATTCAGTTATTTTATCAATAAAAAGTTATCAAGTAACCAGAAGACCATGATATTTTATTCTATGCCCCAAGCCACCAAAACTACATACAGAAATTTCCTTGATAACAGTTGTGAAAAAATAATCACCTAGTTTTTGTTTGCTAAGGATTATGTCTATTAAAGCACACATCTTTTTGTTTTTCTTTTGCTTTGTCACAAAACCATTATAGAAGCCCTAATACACTTTTGTTTTTCCAAACACAACTATTATCCAGTAGATATACAAATTAAGACTACTCACTTCCTATCCTGACTTTTCTCCAAAATTTTTTTAACAACACTGCCTTATTTCCTGGATGGTAAGCCTCCTTTCTCCTAACATTCCTAGTTTCTTCAACAGCCGAAATTCAAAAATGGAAGAGTTGAGCTGAGCCTTGAAGTAAGTCACATGTAGTTTTGAATCTCAGCTCAGCCATTTATGTTGCTTCAGCTTTGGCAATACTATGTGAAGTCTTTTTAATATGAGTTTCTTCATCTTTAAAATATGGATAACAATACTTATTTCACTTATTGGTATTAGATGAAGAGTACATTGTAAAATGCATATGAAAGTCTTTAGGATATTGTAAATATTCAATAAACTTTGTTTCTTTATCATATTGCATAAATACTGAAGCATAATTTATCTTGTTTCTATTATTTTGAGTAAACTCAAATTGTTAATAGACTCCATAAAGTCTGATAACTAAAGTCTGATTAAACATTACCATAGAGTATATTGTGATTATATCTCTCTTGTCATGAAAAGTAACATGAGATTGTATTTGCCTTAAGAATCACTTGGAGAGCCTGTTAAAATGCAGACTCTAGAATCCCACTTTCTGAGGTTAATTTAGTATGTCAAGCACAGGACCTAGGAGTACTTTAATAAACTCATCAGTTGGTGTTATATGGATGCTCTCCAAGTCATCCATACATTGAAAAGCAGTTCTCAAGCTCTAAGTCAAATGAAATTGAACAACTTATCCTTTCAACAGAAAAATACTCTTGACAAATTACTTGGCACCTTGGCACCTTGATAGGGGCTTGGAAATCACAGAATAAAACAATCAAAACTTTTCATTACTATCAATGAAAATGATAATTGTGTAGGTCATAGTGAAATATCATCAATAATATACTTCAAACTAATAACTCCATCCAAAAATAGGAAAATATATTTAGCAAATATGTTCATCATTGTAGATTTTCAAAGAAAGGGGTCTCAATTAATGTAGTCACATGTAGATATTTTCTGCAGCTATAGTTCTGTAGCACTATTGGACTATGCATGTTAATGGTGTAGTGTAAAGTATCTTTGCATAATATATCCTTCAGAAACAACAACAAAAAGTATAGTGCTTAAAAACAGAACTCTTTTAAACTCATAACTATTTTCTCTATAATCCACTTTAATGCATCTTCCCTACATTTAAAATAATATATGTAATTTAAAAAACTCTCCTGAAAAATTAAAAAAATACATGTAATATGTAAGAAAAATACAGTATACACTTGCTTTGGAAATATTTTTGTAATATCCATTGTTATTTTAAGATATTTTGTTCATTTTACTTTTTAAAAAATTTACAGTTTTACCTCACTAACTTTTAATTATACATTTATTGAAAAAATATGGGCAATTTATTTTAGTGATAACTTGATAATTTTTCATTAAAATATCAATTTACTTGGGTTATCAAAAATTTTATTAAATTGATAGCTCAATTTTAGCACATTATTTTTTTGGAGTCATCCTAAGATACATTTGTGTATAAAAATTAGAAAGCCCTGACCTCTTCATTTAATAGATGCTATATACATAACTATAATAATAGTTAAATGCACACAATAAAGTTTAAGACAGAACCAAAGCTAATATCATGGAATGTGTTTAATTCAGCTATGACTCAAAAGTTGTAAATTGTTTTGCAATTTAAACACTAAGCAATCTAAATTTTTTACATTAAAAATCTTTATTTTCTAAATAAAACCATGCTTTTTCACAGGGTTGATTTGAGGATTATGTGAGATTGTATGACTAGAGTGTTTTGAAATCCCTGGTATAAACCTGTGTCATCTATTTTGAATCATTTTCCTTAAATGATCCCTTATTATCATTCTTATTGATCAATAAATATTAGTAGATGTACAATTATGAGTATTGTTAAATTAGTATGGGAAGGCATGAAGTGTCATTCAAGTCAAAATTTAATCCCAAATTTGTCACTTTGACGTGTCATTTACCATGTTAATTCTCCTGCCTGATTTCAGTTTCTGCACGTCTATATTAGGGTAATAATAAAACCTCCCTGGAAAAGTTTCTAAAGATGAAATGAGAGCATGCAGATCAATATCTTAGACCCAGATTTAACTTAAAAGTGTTATCTTCTCTTTTCCTTGGAGGTATTTAGTCTTTAGATACTTTAGAAATGAGACAATGATCATATTAATTCTGTGACAATGACTGCTGCCCCAAAGAAACCAGATAAAAACTAGTATGAGCATAGTCATATGTATTGTATGAATAATATCATCCACAAAACAATAGAATGTTGTTACAGTTGTTGTAGATTTTGCATCTTTGACATAGCTTTATGTAGAAGTTTACTATGATATAATCTCTAGCAATGTCATTTCAATGACTCATATATGAACTTGTTTTACCATACTAAATTCCAAATCTTGTAACTATATATTGCATTCCTCTTGGAAGTTGACAATGTTGGGAATCTGCATTTGAGTGTCATCTTAATCACTGTATGTGTCAATCTCTATCATTGCAGGGAAATACTACAGATGAGGGCTGTAACTTACTATCCTGCATAAGGATAGACTTTCAGATTACTCTGAGAGGTAAAGCCTGGTCTTTACTCGGTGAGACACAATATCAGACTAGAAATACCACAGATTTATTACATCATCATCTTCTTTTTCCCTCTTTCCCAGGTCTATCTTCTCCCACTCTCCCCAGAATTTTCCTTTGTAGGAAGTAGGTCATTTTTTTGCTTCCTCTTGGGCCCTATTTCACCTCCGATATTATGTAGAAATGAATATTGATTTGGAAGAAACACTTCCACATTCTAAGAAGTACCTAAACAAGTCATTAAGATAGGAAGAAAAAGAAATTGTACGCCCCACAAAGCCAGGTTGCTTAAGAATGCCAGTTCTTCATCAATTTTCAAGATATGATTTCATATTCATATGATAAAATTAGTTAATTTTGAACATTTTTTAGAAATTTTGTTGCTTGTCATTTTGGGAGTAAATGGAAGTAAAAGATCTACAGGAAGTGATTTTTATCTCTAAAATTTCTTACAAAAATGTAAACATAACAGTAACCAATCTCATCTATGTGAATAGACTGTTTTATGTAATAATTCTAAAGTGTTTATAATATTGTTTGGTGGATGACATCTCACATGAGTCGTGTATCTACTCTTAAGATACAGAATCTATAATTATTTTATTTCTGGTATATTTGTCCTACAGAGTAAATTTTAGTCCTACCTCCACTAGAAATTAATCTCACTCTACATTGAATAAGAAGTATTTGAACTGTTTAGCAATAATTTGTAACTGTTTTAAAGCAGAATTTCTCAAACTTCAGTCATTTGACCATCAGTTTCATTTCTTTTCCATATTCATGTGCATCCTGGACTGTTATACACTTAATTTTTTTTCTTTAAATTAAATTAGCTTTTTCTTCATTCTAATTCTAACCAAAAATATCAGTTACATTTTAAAGTGCACATCAAGGTAAATATAAAACTATAAAATAAAATTTGTTGTAGGGGCTTCCCTGGTGGCGCAGTGGTTGAGAGTCCGCCTGCCGATGCAGGGGACACGGGTTCGTTCCCCAGTCTGGGAAGATCCCACATGCTGCGGAGCGGCTGGGCCCGTGAGCCATGGCTGCTGAGCCTGCGCGTCCTGAGCCTGTGCTCCGCAACGGGAGAGGCCACAGCAGTGAGAGACCCGCGTACCGCCAAAAAAAAAAAATTGTTTTAAAAATAATACCTAAACTTAGCATGTGCACCTTTCCTGGTACACACACCATGCTTTTAAAACACTGCTTTTATTTCAAACATACTTTGAATTAACGTGATACAAAGTTTAGCTACAAAATTTTGAGGACAGACCCTGTTATGCTTTCTTTTATTTGGGGGGTCAAGCACTTCCCTCCAGTAAATAAATATGCTACATTTTTAGGAAAGTTCACAAATCATAGTAACAAAAACCCATTTAATTTCAATCCTTAACACCAAATGATCTTTTCAAAATGATGCTAATAAACTCAATAACTAAAGCATAGTGATTTAACTTCAAAAACAATGTTTTTCTATTTTGCTGAAGTAAAATATGAAATGCTGGTAATGGTCTAAGTTTAGATCAACTCAAACTTTGTGATTAAAATAATAGGACTTTCTGTTCTTTTACATTCATTTGAAAAATGTGTTTTTCTGTGTCAAAGAAAACAAGCCTACTGATTCAACATTAACTTTAGTACTTTAAGTCCATTTTGCTTTCTGTTCCTTTGAATAAATAGATGTATTTAAACTGAAATTTAAGATAAAAAAATACAAATTATAGTTTACTTTAACATTTAGCTTTGCACTTACATACAGAAGTCATAGTTGTACCAGAGTGTTTCTATTTTAATTGTATATAAGTAGTAAACATTTTTCTCCATGAATTGAGGCACTATGATCTGGACAATACTTACTTCAAATGTTCTTGCAGAATAAACTACCAAGACAAAAGGAATTTCTAGTAATAATAAAGATGGGCAGTTCTTTGATACAAGCACCTGAATAAAATATGTTTTAAATTTTATAACAAATTAAATTCCTAGTGTAAAAATATTTATAATTACATTACTGTATTCATTATTATATTGTTTTATGCTCTAGGATATTATTTTTTATTGCATAGGTACAGCTTTGGACCTAAGGAAAGTTCATGTTTTTAAATGATTTATTTAAACCACTTTTAATGGAGGGCAGAGGATAATGGAGTAAACTTTTCACATTATATGAAAATCTCTACTAAAAATTCTTAGATATTTTTATATATAAACTGTGAAAATTACATTAGCCTTTCTGTATTTCCCCCTTTTTTCATTCTAAAGCAAATACAAGTTCTTGAAAATTAAATTTAATAAAATGTAACAGTAAAATTATCTTTACAGTGACAGGAATTTATGTCACTAACGTTTCCTTTATCATTTGCCCAAGTTCTTTTGACAACCATCAACAAATATTTTTGAGGGATTTTGTGTTTACATGTGCTATACTATGCACAAAGAATATAGCAATGTAAAAAAAGTTTTCTGACTCATAATGCATACAATTTAGGAGAGGAGATGGAATCAAAGCATATTTAAAATTAGCAGTATTTTATTTATGAATATGCAATTTTGATATATGAAAACTCATATGCAAAATATCAATTTTAAGTATATAAGTAGACTTCTACAAGGCTACACATATAGCTGTGGCATAGTTTTCTGTGCTATCACAGACCCAGTTCAACTTGTTCTTCTGAAAGTCCTCTGTATTGGTGCATTTTGGAAAGTATATCTATCTACTCTCATTAGAATATCTCATTTCAATTTGCTCTAGGCTGAAAATTGCTTCGACTCTGATTTAAAAAGAAACTTTAAAAAATATTTAATGGTGTAATTGGCAACACCTTTGTATTACAGGAGACAACTTAAAATTTTCAACTTCTTTTTACTCTTTAAATAGAAATTACAAAATGAGACTAACAAATCCACAGTTACTGATTTAAGAAAGAGAGACTGTAGTGTTTCAGGTATCTGTGCATTATTATAAAAGCTCCAGTTCAAATATTTTAAAAACAGTCATGTACAGTTGAACTAGACAGATTGCTTGCTGTGGGTAGTAGTATGATAAAATAGTAGATGGAAGTTACAAAAATGCAGAAACTTTCGAAGACTCAGGGGTTATAGATAATGGAATGTATTAAATTCCAAATGACAGAATGTCCAGTCCCATGAACTTCTCTATCACAATTTGTAAGATCATCAATGTCTAAAAAAAAAAAATCCTTTCATTTGATGTGACATTGTATTAGAAGATCTTAAATAATCTTTGTTACCCTGATATTCTGCCTTGCTGTGAAATTAAATCTTTGAGTTAATATTTGGGGAAGGGGATGAGTGGTACTGAACCAAAGTTGTACATCAGAATCACATAAGGAGCTGTATACACATGTACCTGACTGAGCCTTACTCCCTGGGAAATGTCTGAGCCTCTCTCCCAGAGTTCTAACTGCACCTGACTCCTAGATATTCTTATCCAGTATCTTTGACAGGGATTAGAGAGTTATATTTTGAAAAGCCCCAGAAATTGCTCCTGTGTTTGTACCCTGTAGAGAACCACTACCTTTAAAATTACTATGTGTCTTGCATCACAAACCCACACACACACACACACACACACACACACACACACACATAAAAATACACACAGTCAACTTAATGTGATCTTGATATCCAATACATATATAAGATATATAAAAGGAATTAGTTTGTCTAACTCATGGATTTCTAGTCATGTTAGCATTGGTATTCCCAGTTGGTATAAAACAGAGCTTAATGAATTGAAATTATGTGGTAGTTGCAACACTGATTCTTTGTTTCAATTTCTGGATTTGCCATTTACCTTCTCTGTGACTTCAGGGAAGTTGTATTTTTCAGTTCCATCATTGATAAAATAAATCCCCTTCAAACTCTATTTCCCTATTCTATAAATCTTTCTATTGATTCAGTAGATAATCACATATTTTAAGATACAGTTTTTATTTCCATGCTAAGCCCTTTTTAAATTCATGTATTTACTAATTTTTCAATTCATAATTTTCTAATAACTTAATATAGTGAGGCAGTGTGTTTGCAATTTCCTTCTTCTATATAGCTTTTCCATATAACAATTATAAGAAAAGCTAAGATTACTTTGGCAATGTCTTTACATTGGAAAAACAATGTCAGTTTCTGGTTGTAGAGAGGAATGCTAAAGAGCATACTCCTGGCACCTGTAGATTTTAATGCCTGTATTATTTTTTTTTTTTTCTTTTCAGAGGTAATGGGCTTTTCTGAAGGATTTTGTATTTGAATGACATTTTTAAGGTCTTTCTAATGCAGTTTTTCCTACTAGTGTTCTGAGAGCAGTATTATAGATCCCTGCTGGGCAATAGGCAAAATGGATACTTCTATTCCTCATCTGACATACGTAGGGCGTAGATTATAATTAGGCATGTTGGAAATCTTCCTGGATGCTTCTGAGCTTGCTCAGAGGTGGGTTTTCAATCATTTACAACTCTCAGAAATTTCTTTTCCAGCCCACACCTCAAATAAAAATTATCAAAGAAGTCTAGTCATAAGTTCAACATGTAATTTTAAAAAAACATTTTTGAGAAAATTCTGGGAAATAGTTAAAAACTAAAAATTTCATTGTTCTTTTAAAAAAACATCAGTTATTAATGAACTATTATTTTAAAATATATATAAGTATATCCACTTGAAAGAAACTATCATCTTGTTTGTAGGATGATATGATATTAGTTCACAATTTTACCATAATTGTTCTGGGAAAAAAACATTATTTACATACTGAAAGTGATTTTTCTTTGGCTTTGTAGCAGAAAATATATTATTTTTTCTTGTAAATGCCATATTCTGTTACAGACTTCATGTGGTACTTACTTTATCTTATGAAGAAATTTACCACTGAAGAAAATATAAAATAATGTAGCTACAAAAAAATGTAGATTTTAATGAATATTAATCGACTGAACAAAAATAACAAATTTTCTGCTAAATGTAATTTTGATTTATTTATGTGAAATTTTAGTGGAAAACAGGAACTAAATTCAAAAAACAAAATGAAATAAATTTGAATGAAGTGCTGTACAAGTAGACACAGTATATCTGAAAATATTTCAATAAACATTCTAATAAACAACTTGCAAAAAAAATAATACATTTGATGACTTCCATTGTCAAGTTTAAGCATGAAGCAAAAACAAGTGCTTAAAAAAATGTTAGTTACACAATAATTAATTTGTAAAATTGAATACATTTTCATGAAAGGTACTTTAACACAGTTATTATAATGCCCTCATTGCTTTGACTAATGGATTAACAGATAATAAATTTAAATAAAATATATTAAACAAAGTTATCTTCAGTAATAACTCTGTTCAGCCATCTATTGAGTAGTTGTGTTTACTGAGGGGATAAAACCTTCTTAGTGAGGCTCTTCCTTGGCTACTATGTATTGTCATGATCTATATCTTAGAGCAGCATCATTGCTGTTGTTTTGTAATCCACAAAATTTCTTATTCAACTTTCTAAGTTCTTCATTCTTGGAAGCCAGATTATTTTGGATGCATATTTAATAGTGTATCTACTTATAAGAAAAACATTTATACTCTATCAAATATATAAAAATTATGTAATTTTAATATCTGTGGATCCTACCATCTTTTCCCTTGCCCAAATCACCCACCTTGTTCACTTCTTTTAGTCCCCAGCTTAAATTTCATTGTCTATTATAATCACTATCACATATATACTCCTGGATCTTTTTTTGCTTTGTGAACTGTTTCTAGCAAAATGTCAGTCATGGTTTAATTAACCTCAATACCTATTCCACACATGTTGCAAGACAGCTGAAGTTAGCTGGAGGAAAACTACAATCATTCTGAATGATCTTCCTTTAAAATTGTGACCCATAGCTTAATGCATGCTCTTTGTGTTTTGCAGTACTCATGCCACATTTTCCTGGCTCATTTTCTTCACCAGTTTTAGATACATTTCCTCTATCCTCAAGTTCATAAGCCTCCTCTGTTCTAAAAAAGCTCAGCTGGTGAACTGGTTCCTCTTTACTAAGAAAATAAAAACAATCAAAAGAAAACTGTAACAAATTCCTATTACTACATCTACATCAAACATAGCTGAACCTATATATTACCATGAAGGTAATATTCAAGTTTTTATGTGGATGCTAGTTCCAATCCTCTCTAACATATTATAGACATTAATCCAATAATTTATCTCTCTATTCCCAACATTTTTTTACTCTCCACCTTATTTATTATTCCCATCAACATTCAAAAATATTTTATTTCTTTTATATATATTATAGCATATAATATATAATTAACATAATATGTAACTTATACACAACGTACATTTATGTATTTTTAAAATTTATTTATTTTAGTTTATTTATTTTAGTTTTGGCTGCATTGGGTCTTCGTTGCTGCATGAGGGCTTTTCTCTGGTTGCGGTGATGGGGGGTACTCTTCTTGGCCATGCACAAGCTTCTCGTTGCAGTGGCCTCTCTTGTTGCGGAGCACGGGCTCTAGACGTGTGGACTTCAGTAGTCGTGGCACACAGGCTCAGTAGTTGTGGCTTGTGGGCTCTAGAGTGCAGGCTCAGTTGTTGCGGCACATGGGCTTAGTTGCTCCACAGCATGTGTGATCTTCCCGGACCAGGGCTTGAACCCGTGTCCCCTGCATTGGCAGGTGTATTCTTAACCACTGAGCCACCAGGGAAGTCCCTTTTCCTGTATTTCTAATTTTATTTTTTTCTTCCAGTTTTATTGAGATATAATTCCCATACAGCACTGTATAAGTTTAAGTTATACAGCATAATTATTTGACCTATATACATCATGAAGTGATTATTATAATAAATTTAGTGAACACCCAACTTCTCATATAGATACAAAATTAAAGAAATAGAAAAAAATATTTTCCCTGTGATGAGAACTCACAGGATTTGCTCTCTTAATGTTCATATATAACATACAGCAGTGTTAATTACATTTATCATGTTGTATCTTACATCCTTAGTACTTACCTTATAACTGGACGTTTGTGCCTTTTGACTGCCTTCATCCACTCCTGCCTCTGGTAACCACAAATCTAAATATGAACTCTTTTTCTATGAATTTGTTTGTTTTTGAAATATAATTGACTTTCAATACTATGTTAGGTTCTATTAAACAATATAGTGACTCAGCAGTTCTACACATTTCACAATTATCTCCACAATAAGTCTAGTTATGGTCTGTACCCATACTTAGATATTACATAGTTATACAGGCACCTGTGGATCTGACCCCACCCACCAGTGTGCCAACACCAACTTTAGGACACCCTGGGCCCTGCAGCCAGCCATGACAGGAACCAACCCAGTGCACCAGGGGACTGAAACCAGCACTAGGGCCCCCAGGGTCCTGTAGCCAGAGATCCCAGGACATGACTCCACCCACTCACAGGTAAGCACTAGCCCCAGGACACCCTGGGCCCTGGCCCCACACATCAGCAAGTTGACATAGAGATCCAGGACCCTGGCTCAACAACCACTCACCCTAGACCCAGGTCTGCCAATCAGTAGGTCAGAACTACCCTCAGGAACCACTGGGTCTCTGTAGCCAGCCACCTTGTGACCCATCCTGCCCCAGAGGCCAGCATTCTCTGCACAAGGCAGAGCCTGGCAACCAACCAGACCCAAGCCAGACACACCTACCAGACCATTCACAGTAGTCATCCTACCATAAGAGAAGGACCCAGGCATCTCACATGGGGGCACCCCTAGAGCATATAGGTCTGGTGAATAGAGGGGAGTGTGCTGCTGGGACACATAATACGTCTCCTGCAAAAGGCCACTTCTCCAAGGTCAGGAAATGCAACCAACCTACCAAATACATAGAAATAAAAATAGAAAATTAGACAAAATGAGGTGACAGAGTAATATGTTCCAAACAGATGAACAAGATAACACCCCAGAAGAAGAATTAAATGAAGTGGAGATAGGCAATCTACCCTATAAAGAGTTCAAATTAATGATTATAAAGGTGTTCAAAGAACTTGGGAGAAGATTGGATAAACAGAATGAGAAGTTAGAAGTTTTTAACAAAGAGTTAAAAAATATAAAGAAGAACCAAACAGTGATGAAGAATATAATAATTGAAATGAAAAGTACAATAGAGGAATCAACAGTAGATTAGATGATGCAGAGGAACAGAAAAGCGAGCTGGAAGACAGAATAGTGGAAATCACTGAAGCGAACAGAAAAAAGAATAAAGAATAAAAAGAAATGAGGACAGTTTAAGAGACCTCTGGGATAGCATCAAGTGTACTAACATTTGCATTATTGGGATTCCAGAAGGAGAAGAGAGAGGGAAATGGGCATAGAATATATTTGAAGATATAATAGCTGAAAATTTCCCTATCTTGGGAAAGGAAACAAACATCTAGGTCCAGGAAGCACAAAGAGTCTCAAACAGGATAAACCCAAAAAGGATCACATCAAGACACATTGCAATAAAAGTGGCACAAATTAAAGATGAAGAGAGAATATTAAAAGCAGCAAGGGAAAAGTAAGAAGTTACACGCAAGGGAACTCATGTAGTCTATCAGCTGACATGAGTTTCAGCAGAAATTCCATAGCCCATAAAAGAGTGGCATAATATTTAAAGTGATGAAAAGGAAACATCTACAACCAGGAGTGCTCTACCCAGCAAGGCTTTCTTTCAGATTTGATGGAGAGATCAAAAGATTTTCAGACAAGCAAAAGCTAAAAAGGTTCAGCACCATCAAACCAGCTTTAAAATAAATGTTAAAGGGACTTCTCTAAGCAAAAAAGAAAAGTCCACAACTAGAAATATGATAATTCTAAAAGGAAAAAAATCTCATTGGTAAAGACATATATACAGTAAAGTAAGTAAACCAACCATGTATAAAGCTACTAAGAAGGTTAAAAGACAAAAGTAATAAAACCATCTAAATCCACAATAAGTAGTTAAGAGATACACAAAACAAAAAGATGTAAAATATGATGTTAAAAACAGTAAGCATGTGGGGTGGGGTGTAAAAGTGCAAGGTTGTTAAAATGCATTTGAACTTAAGAGATCATCAACTTAAAATAATGTATATTTATATATTGCTATATATAAAACTCATGGTAACCACAAACCAAAAATATCTATAATAGATACACAAAAAGCAACAGGAATCCAAACATAACATAACATAACATAACATAACTAATGGATCACTGAAGAAATCAAAGAAGAAATCAAAAGATACCTGGAGAAAAATGAAAACAAAAACATAACAATCCAAAATCCATGGGATGGAGCAAAAGTAGTGTAAGAGGGAAGTTTATAGCAATAGAAGCCTACCTCAGGAAACAAGAAAAGTCTCAAATAAACAACCTAACCTTATTTATAATGAAAGTAGAAAAATAAGAGCAAGCACAACCAAAGTTAGCAGAAGAAAAGAAGTCAAAATATCAGAATAGAAATGAATAAATAGAGAATAAAAAAATGGAAAGATCAATGAAGTTAAGAGCTGGTTTTTTGAAAAGATAAATAAAGTTGATAAACCTTTAGTCAGACTCATCAAGAAAAACAGAGCGAGGGCCCAAATAAATAAAATTGGAAATAAAAAAGAATTTACAACCAATACCATCAAAATACAAGGGACAATAATAAATTATAAAGAACAATTAAATATGCCAATAAAATATACAACATGAATTGGACAAGTTCATATAAATGTATAATCTTCCAAGACTGAACCAAGAAGAAATAGAAAATAGGAACAGACCAGTTATCAGCAATGAGATTAAGTGAGTAATAAAATAGCTCCCAACAAACAGAAGTCCAGGACCAGATGGTTTTACAGGTGAATTCTACTAAACATTTAGAGAAGAGGTAACTTTTATCCTTCTCAAACTATTCCAAAAATTTGCAGAGAAAGGATTGCTTTTGAACTCATTCTACAAGGGCAGAATCAGCCTGATACAAACACCAGACAAAGATATCACAAAAAAGAAAATTACAGACCAATATCACTGATGAACATAAATGCAAAAATACTCAACAAGCTATTAGCAAACTGAATTTAACAATACATTAAAAGGATCATACACCATGATCAAGTGGTATTTATCCCAGGGGTGCAAGGATGGTTCCATATCTGCAAATCAATGTGATACACCACATTAACAAACTGAAAAATAAAAATCATATTCTCTCAATAGATTTGGAAAAGGTTTTGAAAAAAACTCAACATCCATTTTTGATAAAAACTCTTAATATAGTGGGTTTCATGGGAACATACCTCAACATAACAAAGGCCATATATGGCAAGCCCACAGCTAGTAGAAAACCTGAAAGCATTTTCTCTAAGATTAGAAACAAAACAAGGATGCTTCTTCTCATCACTTTTATTAAACATAGTATTGGAAGTCCTAGACACAGTAATCAGAAAAGAAAAATAAGATCAACCCTAATTGGAAAGGAAGAAGTTAAGCTATCACTGTTTGCAGATGACATGATACAATGCATAGAAAATCCTAAAGATGCCTCTTAAAAACTACTAGAACTCATCAGTGAATTCAGTAAAATTACAGGACACATGATTAAATACAGAAATCTGTTGCACGTCTGTACACTAACGATGAACTATCAAGAAGTGAAATTAAGAAAACAATCTCATTCACCATTGCACCAAAAATAATAAAATACATAGGAATAATGTAACTAAGAAGATAAAAGATCTGTACTCAGAAAACTATAAAACACTGATGAAATAAATTGAAGATGATGCAAACGGATGGAAAGATATACTGGGTTCAGTATATCTTTGGATTGGAAGAATTAATATTGTTAAAATGACCATTCTATCCAAGGCAATTTACAGATTCAATTCTATTCCTATCAAAATATCAATGGCATTTTTCACAGAACTAGAACAAATAATTCTAAAATTTGTATGAGAACACAAAAGGCCTAAAGTAGCCAAAATGATCTTGAGAAAGAATAACAACGCTGGAGTTTTAATGCTCCCTGATTTCAATCCTACAAAGCTTCAGTAATCAAAACCATATGGTATTAGCACAAAAACATATACATAGATCAATGGAACAGAATAGAGAGCCTAAACAGGAACACACACTTATATGGTCAATTAATCAATGACACAGTAGGCAAGAATATGCAATACAGAAAAGATAGCCTAAATGGTTTTGGGAAAACTGAACAGGTACATGCAAAAGAATCAAACTGGACTACTCTCACGCCATGCCCAAAAATAAATTTAAAATGGATTAAAGACTAAATGTAAGACCTGAAGTCATAAAACTTCTAGAAGAAAATGTAGGCAGTAAACTCTTTGACATTGATCTTAGTAATATTTCTTTGGATATGTCTCTTCAGGCAAGGGAAACAAAAGCAAACCTAAACAAATGGGACTATATCAAACTCAAAAACTTTTGCACAGAGATGGAAACTATCAAAACCCAAAAAGGTCACCTGCTTAATGGGAGAAGATATTTGCAAACCATATATCTGATAAGAAGTTAATATCTAATACAAATAACTCATACATCTCAACATCAAAAAAACCCAAACAACCCAATTTTAAAAATGGACAGAGTACCAGAATAGACATTTTTCCAAAGAAGACATACAGATGGCCAACAGGCACATGAAAACATTCTCAACATCACTAATCATCAGGGAAATGCAAATCAAAACCACAATGAGATATCACCTCACACCCGTTGGAATGGCTGTTATCAAAAAGGCAGCAGGGCTTCCCTGGTGGCTCAGTGGTTGAGAGTCGGCCTGCGGATGCAGGGGACACGGGTTCATGCCCCGGTCTGGGAAAATCCCACATGCTGCGGAGCGGCTGGGCCCATGAGCCATGGCCTCTGAGCCTGTGCGTCCGGAGCCTGTGCTCTGCAACGGGAGAGGCCACAACAGTGAGAGGCCTGCGTACCGCAAAAAAAAAAAAAAAAAAAAAGGCAGAAAATACCAAGTGTTGGAGAAGATGTGTAGAAAAGGGAGCACTTGTGCACTGTTGGTGGGAATGTAAATTGGTGCAGCCACTATGAAAAGCAGTATGGAGGGTCCTCAAAGAACTAAAAATAGAACTACTGTATGATACAGCAATTCCACTCCTGGGTATTTATCCACAGAAAATGTAAACACTAATTTGAAAAGATATATGCATCCCTATGTTCATTGCACCTTTATTTACAAGAGCCAAGATATGGAAGCAACCTAAGTGCCCATCCATATATAAATGGATAAAGGAGACATGACATATCAATATTTCTTAGTCATAAAGAAAGAATGAACTCTTGCCAACATGGATGGCCCTAGAGGGTATCATGCTAAGAGAAATAATTCAGACAGAGAAAGACAAAAATACTATTTCACTTGTATGTGGAATCTAAAAATCAAAACAAATGAACAAACATAACAAAGCAGAAACAGACTTACAGATGCAAAGAACAAACAGGTGGTTGCCAGAGGGGAATTGGGTGGGGGAGGAAATAAATAGGTGAGGGAGATTAAGAGGTACAAGCTTCCAGTCCAAAATAAATGAGTCATAGATATGAAATGCACAGTGTGGTTAATTATAGTTATACCCACATATCCTTCATATATGAGTATATATTTTTGTCTGTGCAAATATCAGAAAGGTAGATAGCTACTACATTTGGCTTCCAAATCCAATCTGATTTCTATCCTCTATTCATAGCAAAATCCCTTGAAAATGTTGTTTAATCTTGTTCTCTCTAAATTCTTCCTAGAATTATCTCTTGAATATACTCCAGTCAGGCTTTGACCACATGGCTCCACTAAAACTCTTTGGAAAGCTTGTTACTAATAACATTCACTTTTCTAAATTTTATCACAAATTAGCAGTCCTGATTTTACTTTTCTGCTTAAGAGAAGCATTGATCCAATTAAATGATCTTTTCTGCTTGTTGCATGGTCTTTGGCTTATGGTATACTTTCCTGTTTTTTCTCTTATCAGTCTTTGTCTTCTAATTGATCTCTAAATTATCAAGGGCCCTAGTTTGGGGTCTATTCTTGGATTCCTTTCTCTAACTATGTTTATTCCCTTGACTTATTCATCTAGTCTCATCATGGCTTTAATTACCAGCTGGATTCAGTAAAATCCAAATTTTAAACATGAACCTCTCCACTAAATCCTAGTTGTCTGTATCCAGTGGTCTACCAGGTAGCTCCATTTGGATATTAAATAAGTATCTTGGACTGAAAGTATCCAGTCCAACTCTATACATTATCTCTACTTCTGCTTCTCCGTCAGTCATCCAAATTTCATTAAATGGTGATTCCTTCCCTCCAGTAATATAGTCTAAAATACTTTATGTAATCTTTGACTTACTGATTGTTATACACACATTCAAATTTTGTAAATCCTGTTAGCCTTGTTTTAAATATATTTAAAAAATTGATAATTTCTCAAAACACAGCTGTTACTGCTCTAGTCCAAGCCAGCATAGTGACTTGCCTAGACTATTGCAATAACTTTTAAGAGGTTTTAATGCGTTCACCTTTGCTCCCTGTTATTCTCATTAAAATATCTAAATTGGTCTATTTGAAATAAGTCAGATAATATCACTCTTTTTTTCAGAAGCCTCCAATAGCTTCTCATATCATTTGGAAATCCCTTTTATTACCTACACTGCTCTATATGATAGGCCATTCTTCAAATCTCTATTACCTTCACTTTTTCCTCAAATCCTACTATTAAGATCAATTAATTTCAACCAAATAAGATTTCACATTTCCTCCATCAATCCTTGGTGCTGGAAGATTTTCAATAGTGTATGTACTTTATCCATCTACAACTTTGAATGTACATTGTGAGTCATAAGTGTAGTGAAAACTATCACAAATCTTTGACGTACTAATTGCAGTTTCCAGCACTTTTGAGTTTGCTGAGAGAGTCCTTGATTGCCAACCTGAAGTCTATGTAGTAAGACTATTGATTTTTAACTATGTGTATGTTTAGGTTAATTGTTGAATTCTTTAGGTAAACTAAGTATAAATTGCAGACCACTATTCTTTTAATTACAAAATCTGAAACCAGATAAGAACTTAAACTGTGTACAGAACACTAGAGTTGACTTACTATATGGATATTTGCATTCAGTTTTGAAGTACACTGCATCTATCTGAATCATAGGAGGTGTGAAGCTACTGGGACAAAAATTTAAAAGAAAAAAAACATAATGCTAAAGACATAGTAGCATACTCAGTGATAATTTGAATAAATTTATATATCCTCTGATTGCTTAGTGAATTAATAGTTTGCTTATTCATAAATTAAATATCCTCTGAGACCAAATGAGAGAAATGGTGATAATTAAAGAGTTTCCATAGACAAATTTTATAGAAGCAGGAGGTTAGCAAGCAATAGAACTGCATACATTTCCTGTGTGTACCATAGAGAGATGTTGGATCTCCTTTTCCTATATTACAGAAACATGTCTGGCTGGCTCTTTGTTTTTTTTGTTTGTTTTTTTGTGGTACGCGGGCCTCTCACTGTTGTGGCCTCTCCCATTGCGGAGCACAGGCTCCGGACGCGCAGGCTCAGCGGCCATGGCTCACGGGCCCAGCCGCTCCGCGGCATGTGGGATCCTCCCAGACCGGGGCACGAACCCGCGTCCCCTGCATCGGCAGGTGGACTCCCAACCACTGTGCTACCAGGGAAGACCCTGGCTGGCTGTTTTGATCAGCATCTTGAGATAGCACATTGTGCTAAGAAGTATACTATTCTAACACCTTCTCATATAATTTACAACAAGCTGCCCTGTAGTATAATTATTTACTACACATCCCATACCTGCATATCCCAACACACAATTAGAAACTTGTTGAGGGCTGTTTCTTATCATTTTTGATTGTTGTAGCAAAGGTAATATAACTTCCCAGACCGTCTCTGCTTCTTGGCTCTCTGTTTACACCATGCCCCCCTTTAATGATAATGTCTGTAAATTTTTATCTCCTGATGATTGATACATATCAATGTAAAGATTCATCACAGACCTGTCTGAGCCATAATTTTGTTTTATTATAAAATAATATAATATAGAAATATAGGCTTTACCGTCTCTTTTAATGTTTTGACAAAGACCACACTGTATCTTTTCCTTTCTGTGGTTTAGAGTTGTATCACTGATTCATTTATTCCACACTTTGAAAGTGTCTTAATACACCATTTGGAGTTTGGTAAAAAATAAATTTTGTTAACATTTCCACCTTTCTTTCTCCTATGCATTATTTTATTATCTTGATAACTTAGATCCTTTCTGGAGAGTACCTTCTCATTTAATTGAAGACTTCTAAACTATAAAAAGTTTAGTTTGTATATGCAGTATTTGTTTTAATTTGTCTTTTCTTTATGAATAGATACTTTACCACAAAGCAAACAAAATCCAAAACCAAAACCAAACTAAAGCAGCTCACTGGATTTCGTGTATATTATACACAGTTTTAATTTTTAGCCATCTTTTAGAGGTAGCTTGTTTCTTTGTCTATGTAGCAAAATAATTTGATTAAACTGTGTTTTTATGTATTGTTAGTTTTTGGTGTTTATGTGCATGTATAATATAAAACGTTTCCAATAAATAAAGTGCTTTTTATTTAAAATAATTAGGTTAATTGCATAATTGTCAGACTGTAAGACAGCCTGAGAAGAGTTCAAAACACAGAGATAAGAAATATTTTTTATCTTCTTGAGCCTCCCACCTAAAATGAGGCACTGAAGTAAAGTATATGAGTCACTCAGCATAGCTCTGTGTTAAAAAAGGAGCATATATTTGCTATAACACTGCCAGTACATATGACAGTAATTATACACATTATTTTCATAACATTTCTTATATATCCTACGTTGTATATACTTTAATATGTATTTGAAATGATGTGATTTTTTAAAAGAAGGAAAAATATACACATACATTTCCAGGTACTATTCTGCTTTGTGGTATTAGTCTGATAAAAGCGATGCTGTTAATAGCGATGTGTTGTATACCATAAGAATTCTCATATATGTGACAAAAGTTGATCACTAGATGGTAAATGCATTGCATTTTCTGATGTTAAGTGTGGGACTAGTGACAATTTAAAATACTTGTTAGAACGTATATTTCCAGGCATATTAGATAAAAAAAGGGCTTGATTTATACTCTGACTTTAAACAATGACAACAGACAAAATTTATGTCATGATGGATAGCATATTGATCCATGAGAGGAGAGAACCAAATGACGTGACCCCTATGATTGGTAGAGTGTACTTTGTAGAGAGTTTCCAGGCTGTAGCACAGGGATGAAGAGTCTGACTCTTTTATTTGAGGAGACGGTGTTCTGAGTTTGAATGACTTAGGGTGCTAGAAATCACAGGATGGGGTACCAGAGAGGGAGAGCCCTGTAGAGAAGAAATTCACACAGATAGAGCTCCAGAGATCTTCAGCACTTTCCCCAAGAGCCTTTAGCTGAGTATTGATAAGTGTATGTGTGTGTGAGGAAACTATGCAAGGCCACAGAAAGAACTACTGGAATACTGAAGTATGTTGCTTCAGTAGTGTAGTCGAATTAGTCCTAAACTAAAGATTGCTCCCAGCTCGCCTAACAAAGTCTAAAAGCCTCAAAAGAATAAAACCGTTTTCATGTAACTCAAAGTATATAATTCACAATGTTTGGCATCCAATAAAGAATTATGAGGTATACAAGGTACATGAAAATATAACCCATAATAGGGAAAAAACCAAATCAATCAATAGAAACAGATCCATTGACACAAATAACAGTAGATAGGAACATCTTTTTTTTTATATATATATACTGCATATGTACTACAAGGTAAAAGGAAAGCAGGAACATAATACAGAGAAACATGACAAAGTAAAAGACTAAATCAAAATTCTAGAGATCAAAAAAATGTCAAGTAAAAAAGACATTGGATTGGATTAACAGAAGATTAGATACTGCAGAAGAAAACTCTAGTAAAATCAAAGACAGAAAAATACAATTTATCCAAATGAAACATAGACAGGAAGAAAACATACATATACTTAGAGCAGTCCTGTGTCTTTTTCATGCTTTGAGTGAGTGTTGGCCAAAGAAGGCTCAGAACAGGGCCCTTATTTGTCTCACTAGATAGAGCAAAGAAAGAATGTTCCCAAAATATTTTGTATTTCTTCACACTGTAGTTTTTCCCTTACAGAACATGTTGTAGGAATTTGTATAAAGATATACTGTAGGAAAAGGATAATAACTATTGTTAACATTGAATATATACTATGTGTCAGGCATTTTTTAAACATTTCATTTAACATTATTGTACTAATTGCTGTTGCATATTGTGCTTTTTGCTTTGCAAAAATCTTTCATTTGTCTCTAATTTGGACAAGATTGCCATACCGCTGAGACACTTGTTACTAACTACATCACTGATTATTAAAACATTTATCATGTATCTAGCACTGAGGCTACACAAACTTAAGTAATTCTAACCAGACCTAGGGAAAAGTAACAAAAGTTATGTACTGTGTATTAGGCAACTTGCACTGTGATAACTCTGTAAAATAATGAAAGCAAAACCTCAGGACTTTCAATACAAAAATCTATGGGTTTGTAAGTAGGCTGTAGCAGCATGCTCTAGACTTTAATTTGGGTTCTGCTCTGCTCTGTATGTTCTAACAATTGAGAAAATCGGATGAAGGAACATATCCCATCTTGGTTATGCTGTTTAAAAATTCCCATGATAAAATGTGTGATGTATATTTAAAACAAAGACTGGAGAATTGTATAATGAAACCCCACGTTCTATCACAGCCTCAGGCATTATCAATGTTATGCCTTTCCAATTCTAATATTTTTAGTATTGCACTTCATCTGTTTTCCAATTGGTTATGTTTGTTATAAAGAAAAACATTTTAAAATCTGAATTAAAAAAACATTGAACCAAACCTATGGCTTCTTCAAAGCTTTGAACCAATGGAGTCTATATTTTAGTCATTATGTTACTTCCAGAGCAGTATGGTATAATAATGTGATATCAGTATTCACAAGGTAAGTTCAATTATGTGCATAAATCACCACAATACACCTGACCATCTTATAATAAATGTTGAATAGGAAGAATTTCAGTGTATAATGTGCCTCATTCTTTCAGACTTCCTTTCTATCTTCTCATTTTTGTGTGCCATGAAACTAAATTTTAACTCAAGATAGGAGGTGACTTTTAGATTTAAGTTTCTTCTTGGCTTCTTTATCCCTTATTGATTTTTTAATAAGGAGCTTTCTTTCTTTGCTTATTTTCCATTATGAAGGATATACAGAAAAATTGGAAATTCAGAAACAATAGTGATCAACCTCTTTTTCATGGTTTCTTAACCTTGGGGGAAGCAATGACATTTTAAATGGATTGAAAGCCTACTGGCTTTCTACACTAGCCCCATACTTATGGCTTGAATTCCTATGTCCTGAGTTTTCTGAACAACACTCAAATATTTTGTTCTATTATCTTCATATTTTGTTCTGTTATCTTCATATTTGATTAAAATTGCACATACACTCAAGAAACAACAAAAAAATAAGTATCTTGTCATTCAGAGTCAACAACAGTGTTGCCAAAATTAAAATGATCAGCCATACTACAAGCACATTCCTCTCCTAATTTATTTGCTTAGAACTCCAATCACAATGAATGACCATAAGTAATAGTGATATAGACATGGGATCAGGATACTTAATACAGCTTTAACTAATATATACATTTTGGAAATGATACATAGTCATTAGAATCCACAAATTTAAAACCATTGAATAGTGACACAGAGCCTATGTCTGTATAAAGCCTACAAGACAAGGCTTTTGACACCAAAGTCATGGCATTTGAGCAGGGAAGGTACTTCTGATGAAGGGCAGGGTCAAGGATACAGTCAAACCATCCACAAACATAGTGGCAATTACAGATAAATTCAATATCTAGGGATTTGTTATTAGTATTATGGATGAAATAAAATATAAATCTCATTATTTGGCAATTTAATCATTTATATGTGAAATGTTTTATCATTTATTTAGTAATTTTGCTGTCCTATAGTAGCTTTTCATCCTAATTTTAATTTTGTTTTTTTTACTATCTTACATATTTTCATTGATAAAATATTATAAATATTTTATAACATTATAAATAAATAACTGGCATGTGGTTCAAGGAATCATGAGAAAAGTCTAGCAACAGTAATGCACTGTTAAGTAAGAAGATAGGAGAGGTGTCATTTCCCTTTGAGACAGAATGCCTTTGGACCTCACAATGAAATGGATATTGTGTAAACTCACATATTTATCTTTTAGATCTGGATATCAGATGTTTTGTGCCAATTTATTTGCCAGGTGCTGAGCTCTTTTCAAATATTCAAATCATTAATCTCCCTCATAATACTATAAAGGCTGTACTTTTAAACCCATTATACAGAGAGAGAAACTGAGGTACAGCTAAATTAAGTAGTTGACTCCAAGTTACAAAGCTTATAGATGGCGCGAACAGGATGTAAAGTTTCCCATTTGGTTCTGTAGTCTCTCGTCTTACCTACTATTAAGGTAAAGAAGGCAGCACGCACAGGCACCAATACAAAATATTCAGGTCATATTCTGAAAACCAGCATTTTGACAATTATCAGTTGGAATTCACCTTTTCTAATTTTTTTTAGTTAAAATATCTGAAAAGTTTATTCTGCTTTTGGTCTGATTATCATAGCATTTCAATTTCCAATAGTAAAGTACTGGGTATATGATATGGAATATAATGTATGCTGGTTATTAAAATATGATTTGTTATGGTCAAATGTGAATATATGCATATATATGTATAATTTTATATACCTACAGCAATCTACTAATAATAAATCAGATTTCCCATCCAGGGATCTGTGACAGAAACTTGAAAATATCCTTTTCCTCCTTTCTTTCATCACCAGCTCCCATCTAAACATTCACTGAATGCTGTGGATTCTTCCTCAGTATGTTTCTAGAATGCACTCACTTCTCTCCATCTCATCTACCTCTACCTTTTCCCAGAACACTATCATTGCAGTATGTTTCTTGGTGTTTTCTCTTCCCCTTTCAAAGTTATTCTCTACCCTGAGGCATGAATGATGCTCTCAAATAACAAATGCATTCTCCCTACTCCTTTGCCCGAAACCTTGCCTATCCTTTCCAGTTCTTTATAGAACACTCATTCTTTCTTTTGGCTTTAATATTTCCTAACATATAATTCACGTAGCATGCAATTTACCCATCAAAGGGTAAAATTAAATAAATTGCCTTTTAGTATATTCACAGAGTTGTGCAATCATCAATGCAATAAATTTGGGGACATTTTCATCACCTCAAAAAACAAGTCCCGCTCCACTTGACTGTCACTCCCCTGTCACCTTACCACCACCTGCCAGCCTTAGGCAATCACTTTCGTATCTATAGATTTGTCTGTTCTGGAAATTCTGTATAAATGGAAGCATTCAAAATGCGGACTTCGTTACTAACTTCTATTCACTTAGCATAGTGATTTCAAGGTTCATCTATGTTGTGGATTGTGTAAGTACCTCATATTTTTTATTGACAAATAATATTTCATTATATAGAAATAGTACATTTTATTTATCCATGCATTAGTAGATGGATATTTGTGTTGCTTTCACTTTTTGGATTTATTAATAATGCTCTTATGGACATTTATGTAGTACATGCTTTTGTGTGGACATAGATCTTTAATTCTCTTGGGAGTGTAATGGCTGAATCATACGGTAACTCTGTGTTTAACATTTTGAGTACCTGTCAGACATTTTATCAAAAGCACCTGCACCGTTCTACATTCCTATCACATGTGCACTAAAGTTCCATTTTCTCCAGATCCTATCCAATGCTTGTTATTACCTGTCTTTTTGTTCATAGCCATCCCTGGGGGCATGAAGTAGTATGGAGTTTTGGTATGCATTTTCATGATGACTAAGGATGTTGAGCATCCTTTCATGTTTTTGTCAATGTTCCTTTGACTTTTGAGGCTCTTTTGGGCATTCTTGTCTGTCTCTCCAGCCACTTCACATCTTACCTCTACTCCACCTTATATTGGATA